>NW_027038719.1:0-5000 GCF_034236695.1 Oncorhynchus nerka
CTCTCTCCATCAATATCTCCATCAGGTTCAAACATGGGTTAAAATACTTCTAGCCTGCCTGGAGTATATATATCCATCTCTCTATCAGGTCTACCATGTTAGGTCCTCCATTAATCTCTCTATCAGGTCTACCATGTTAGGTCCTCCATCCCTCCTTCCCTCCCTCCATCTCTCTATCAGGTCTACCATGTTAGGTCCTCCATCTCTCTATCAGGTCTACCATGTTAGGTCCTCCATCCCTCCCTCCATCTCTCTATCAGGTCTACCATGTTAGGTCCTCCATCCCTCTATCAGGTCTACCATGTTAGGTCCTCCATCCCTCCATCCCTCTATCAGGTCTACCATGTTAGGTCCTCCATCCCTCCATCCCTCCATCTCTCTATCAGGTCTACCATGTTAGGTCCTCCATCCCTCCATCCCTCCATCCCTCTATCAGGTCTACCATGTTAGGTCCTCCATACCTCCATCCCTCCATCCCTCTATCAGGTCTAACATGTTAGGTCCTCCATCCCTCTATCAGGTCTACCATGTTAGGTCCTCCATCCCTCCATCCATCTCTCTATCAGGTCTACCATGTTAGGTCCTCCATCCCTCCATCCCTCCATCCATCTCTCTATCAGGTCTACCATGTTAGGTCCTCCATCCCTCCATCCATCTCTCTATCAGGTCTACCATGTTAGGTCCTCCATCCCTCCATCCCTCCATCCATCTCTCTATCAGGTCTACCATGTTAGGTCCTCCATCCCTCCCTCCATCTCTCTATCAGGTCTACCATGTTAGGTCCTCCATCCCTCCATCCCTCCATCTCTCTATCAGGTCTACCATGTTAGGTCCTCCATCCCTCCATCCCTCCATCCCTCTATCAGGTCTACCATGTTAGGTCCTCCATCTCTCTATCAGGTCTACCCTGTTAGGTCCTCCATCCCTCTATCAGGTCTACCATGTTAGGTCCTCCATACCTCCCTCCATCTCTCTATCAGGTCTACCATGTTAGGTCCTCCATCCCTCCATCCCTCCATCCCTCTATCAGGTCTACCATGTTAGGTCCTCCATCTCTCTATCAGGTCTACCATGTTAGGTCCTCCAACTCTCTATCAAGTCTACCCTGTTAGGTCCTCCATCCCTCTATCAGGTCTACCATGTTAGGTCCTCCATCCCTCCATCCCTCCCTCCATCTCTCTATCAGGTCTACCATGTTAGGTCCTCCATCCCTCTATCAGGTCTACCATGTTAGGTCCTCCATCCGTCTATCAGATCTACCCTGTTAGGTCCTCCATCTCTCTATCAGGTCTACCATGTTAGGTCCTCCTTCCCTCCCTCCATCTCTCTATCAGGTCTACCATGTTAGGTCCTCCTTCCCTCCCTCCATCTCTCTATCAGGTCTACCATGTTAGGTCCTCCATCCCTCCCTCCATCTCTCTATCAGGTCTACCATGTTAGGTCCTCCATCCCTCCCTCCATCTCTCTATCAGGTCTACCATGTTAGGTCCTCCATCCCTCTATCAGGTCTACCATGTTAGGTCCTCCATCCCTCCCTCCATCTCTCTATCAGGTCTACCATGTTAGGTCCTCCATCCCTCCATCCATCTCTCTATCAGGTCTACCATGTTAGGTCCTCCATCCCTCCATCCCTCCATCCATCTCTCTATCAGGTCTACCATGTTAGGTCCTCCATCCCTCCCTCCATCTCTCTATCAGGTCTACAATGTTAGGTCCTCCATCCCTCCATCCCTCAATCCATCTCTCTATCAGGTCTACCATGTTAGGTCCTCCATCCCTCCATCCCTCCATCCATCTCTCTATCAGGTCTACCCTGTTAGGTCCTCCATCTCTCTATCAGGTCTACCATGTTAGGTCCTCCATCCCTCCATCCCTCCATCCATCTCTCTATCAGGTCTACCCTGTTAGGTCCTCCATCTCTCTATCAGGTCTACCATGTTAGGTCCTCCATCCCTCCCTCCATCTCTCTATCAGGTCTACCATGTTAGGTCCTCCATCCCTCCATCCCTCCATCCATCTCTCTATCAGGTCTACCCTGTTAGGTCCTCCATCTCTCTATCAGGTCTACCATGTTAGGTCCTCCATCCCTCCCTCCATCCCTCTATCAGGTCTAACATGTTAGGTCCTCCATCCCTCTATCAGGTCTACCATGTTAGGTCCTCCATCCCTCCATCCATCTCTCTATCAGGTCTACCATGTTAGGTCCTCCATCCCTCCTTCCCTCCATCCATCTCTCTATCAGGTCTACCATGTTAGGTCCTCCTTCCCTCCCTCCATCTCTCTATCAGGTCTACCATGTTAGGTCCTCCTTCCCTCCCTCCATCTCTCTATCAGGTCTACCATGTTAGGTCCTCCATCCCTCCCTCCATCTCTCTATCAGGTCTACCATGTTAGGTCCTCCATCCCTCCCTCCATCTCTCTATCAGGTCTACCATGTTAGGTCCTCCATCCCTCTATCAGGTCTACCATGTTAGGTCCTCCATCCCTCCATCTCTCTATCAGGTCTACCATGTTAGGTCCTCCATCCCTCCCTCCATCTCTCTATCAGGTCTACCATGTTAGGTCCTCCATCCCTCCATCCATCTCTCTATCAGGTCTACCATGTTAGGTCCTCCATCCCTCCATCCCTCCATCCATCTCTCTATCAGGTCTACCATGTTAGGTCCTCCATCCCTCCCTCCATCTCTCTATCAGGTCTACAATGTTAGGTCCTCCATCCCTCCATCCCTCAATCCATCTCTCTATCAGGTCTACCATGTTAGGTCCTCCATCCCTCCATCCCTCCATCCATCTCTCTATCAGGTCTACCCTGTTAGGTCCTCCATCTCTCTATCAGGTCTACCATGTTAGGTCCTCCATCCCTCCCTCCATCTCTCTATCAGGTCTACCCTGTTAGGTCCTCCATCCCTCTATCAGGTCTACCATGTTAGGTCCTCCATCTCTCTATCAGGTCTACCATGTTAGGTCCTCCATCTCTCTATCAGGTCTACCATGTTAGGTCCTCCATCCCTCCATCCCTCCATCTCTCTATCAGGTCTACCATGTTAGGTCCTCCATCCCTCCATCCCTCTATCAGGTCTACCATGTTAGGTCCTCCATACCTCCATCCCTCCATCCCTCTATCAGGTCTAACATGTTAGGTCCTCCATCCCTCTATCAGGTCTACCATGTTAGGTCCTCCATCCCTCCATCCATCTCTCTATCAGGTCTACCATGTTAGGTCCTCCATCCCTCCATCCCTCCATCCATCTCTCTATCAGGTCTACCATGTTAGGTCCTCCATCCCTCCATCCATCTCTCTATCAGGTCTACCATGTTAGGTCCTCCATCCCTCCATCCCTCCATCCATCTCTCTATCAGGTCTACCATGTTAGGTCCTCCATCCCTCCCTCCATCTCTCTATCAGGTCTACCATGTTAGGTCCTCCATCCCTCCATCCCTCCATCTCTCTATCAGGTCTACCATGTTAGGTCCTCCATCCCTCCATCCCTCCATCCCTCTATCAGGTCTACCATGTTAGGTCCTCCATCTCTCTATCAGGTCTACCATGTTAGGTCCTCCAACTCTCTATCAGGTCTACCCTGTTAGGTCCTCCATCCCTCTATCAGGTCTACCATGTTAGGTCCTCCATACCTCCCTCCATCTCTCTATCAGGTCTACCATGTTAGGTCCTCCATCCCTCCATCCCTCCATCCCTCTATCAGGTCTACCATGTTAGGTCCTCCATCTCTCTGTCAGGTCTACCATGTTAGGTCCTCCAACTCTCTATCAAGTCTACCCTGTTAGGTCCTCCATCCCTCTATCAGGTCTACCATGTTAGGTCCTCCATCCCTCCATCCCTCCCTCCATCTCTCTATCAGGTCTACCATGTTAGGTCCTCCATCCCTCTATCAGGTCTACCATGTTAGGTCCTCCATCCGTCTATCAGATCTACCCTGTTAGGTCCTCCATCTCTCTATCAGGTCTACCATGTTAGGTCCTCCTTCCCTCCCTCCATCTCTCTATCAGGTCTACCATGTTAGGTCCTCCTTCCCTCCCTCCATCTCTCTATCAGGTCTACCATGTTAGGTCCTCCATCCCTCCCTCCATCTCTCTATCAGGTCTACCATGTTAGGTCCTCCATCCCTCCCTCCATCTCTCTATCAGGTCTACCATGTTAGGTCCTCCATCCCTCTATCAGGTCTACCATGTTAGGTCCTCCATCCCTCCATCTCTCTATCAGGTCTACCATGTTAGGTCCTCCATCCCTCCCTCCATCTCTCTATCAGGTCTACCATGTTAGGTCCTCCATCCCTCCATCGATCTCTCTATCAGGTCTACCATGTTAGGTCCTCCATCCCTCCATCCCTCCATCCATCTCTCTATCAGGTCTACCATGTTAGGTCCTCCATCCCTCCCTCCATCTCTCTATCAGGTCTACAATGTTAGGTCCTCCATCCCTCCATCCCTCAATCCATCTCTCTATCAGGTCTACCATGTTAGGTCCTCCATCCCTCCATCCCTCCATCCATCTCTCTATCAGGTCTACCCTGTTAGGTCCTCCATCTCTCTATCAGGTCTACCATGTTAGGTCCTCCATCCCTCCCTCCATCTCTCTATCAGGTCTACCCTGTTAGGTCCTCCATCTCTCTATCAGGTCTACCATGTTAGGTCCTCCATCCCTCCCTCCATCTCTCTCTCAGGTCTACCATGTTAGGTCCTCCATCCCTCCATCCCTCCATCCATCTCTCTATCAGGTCTACCCTGTTAGGTCCTCCATCTCTCTATCAGGTCTACCATGTTAGGTCCTCCATCCCTCCCTCCATCTCTCTATCAGGTCTACCATGTTAGGTCCTCCATCCCTCCATCCCTCCATCCATCTCTCTATCAGGTCTACCCTGTTAGGTCCTCCATCTCTCTATCAGGTCTACCATGTTAGGTCCTCCTTCCCTCCCTCCATCTCTCTATCAGGTCTACCATGTTAGGTCCTCCTTCCCTCCCTCCATCTCTCTATCAGGTCT
>NW_027038719.1:7500-10000 GCF_034236695.1 Oncorhynchus nerka
CTCTCTCTCTCTCTCTCTCCATTTATTTCTCTCTCTCTCTCTCTCTCTCTCTCTCTCTCTCTCTCTCATATATAGTTGACATTGGTAATATATAGAGAGAGACTCTCTTTGAGTTCATTTTCTAAGTCATGTCATTTCCTTATAGGCCTGTGGCTGGAGTCTAGATACTGTTAGATGAATGTGAAATCGTTAGTTAGTGCAGCTTCAAAGAACCACCTAGCTAGACTAATTAATAATGTATTACGCTAACACACACACACACACACACACACACACACACACACACACACACACACACACACACACACACACACACACACACACACACATTGATCTTAGAAAGAGGAAGTAGACACGCACACACCACACACTCACATACACACACAAGCAAAAACACACACACACACACACACACAAACGTGCGGGAAATATACGGAAGATTGATTCATGTAATTAAAAGAACAAACTAAACAATTAAAAGCAGAGTTAACAGAGTTCAAGGGTCAACAGTGCCTACAAGGACACGATGGTGCAGCACAACATGGGCTTGCATCCTAAATGGTACCCAAACACAACCCTACCGGGACCACGGAAAAAACTAGATACTAGATACTGTGGGCCCTGGTCAACCATAGTGCACTACAGAGGGAATAGTGTGCAAATTGGGACGCGCAACAAGTTTGACCCCTGATCAATAGGTCACAAGCTATTCATCCATAAAATGAGCTCAAAGTGGTTTCTGTCTGGAAGAAATGGGTGTAGCAATGTCAACGACTTCCTGAGAGAGGACAGAGGAAAGAAACCAACAGACTGAAGAAAATAGGCTGTGACTGGTGACGTAGTGGAACAACACAATACACTATGACTGGTGACGTAGTGGTGGAACAACACAATACACTATGACTGGTGACGTAGTGGAACAACACAATACACTATGACTGGTGACGTAGTGGAACAACACAATACACTATGACTGGTGACATAGTGGAACAACACAATACACTATGACTGGTGACGTAGTGGAACAACACAATACACTATGACTGGTGACGTAGTGGTGGAACAACACAATACACTATGACTGGTGACATAGTGGTGGAACAACACAATACACTATGACTGGTGACGTAGTGGTGGAACAACACAATACACTATGACTGGTGACATAGTAGTGGAACAACACAATACACTATGACTGGTGACATAGTGGAACAACACAATACACTATGACTGGTGACGTAGTGGTGGAACAACACAATACACTATGACTGGTGACATAGTGGTGGAACAACACAATACACTATGACTGGTGACGTAGTGGAACAACACAATACACTATGACTGGTGACGTAATGGAACAACACAATACACTATGACTGGTGACATAGTAGTGGAACAACACAATACACTATGACTGGTGACATAGTGGTGGAACAACACAATACACTATGACTGGGGACGTAGTGGAACAACACAATACACTATGACTGGTGACATAGTGGTGGAACAACACAATACACTATGACTGGTGACATAGTGGAACAACACAATACACTATGACTGGTGACATAGTGGTGGAACAACACAATACACTATGACTGGTGACATAGTGGTGGAACAACACAATACACTATGACTGGTGACATAGTAGTGGAACAACACAATACACTATGACTGGTGACATAGTGGAACAACACAATACACTATGACTGGTGACGTAGTGGAACAACACAATACACTATGACTGGTGACATAGTGGAACAACACAATACACTATGACTGGTGACGTAGTGGTGGAACAACACAATACACTATGACTGGTGACGTAGTGGAACAACACAATACACTATGACTGGTGACGTAGTGGAACAACACAATACACTATGACTGGTGACATAGTAGTGGAACAACACAATACACTATGACTGGTGACGTAGTGGAACAACACAATACACTATGACTGGTGACGTAGTGGTGGAACAACACAATACACTATGACTGGTGACGTAGTGGAACAACACAATACACTATGACTGGTGACGTAGTGGTGGAACAACACAATACACTATGACTGGTGACATAGTGGTGGAACAACACAATACACTATGACTGGTGACATAGTGGTGGAACAACACAATACACTATGACTGGTGACATAGTAGTGGAACAACACAATACACTATGACCGGGGACGTAGTGGAACAACACAATACACTATGACTGGTGACATAGTGGTGGAACAACACAATACACTATGACTGGTGACATAGTAGTGGAACAACACAATACACTATGACTGGTGACATAGTGGTGGAACAACACAATACACTATGACTGGTGACGTAGTGGTGGAACAACACAATACACTATGACTGGTGACATAGTGGAACAACACAATACACTATGACTGGTGACATAGTGGAACAACACAATACACTATGACTGGTGACGTAGTGGTGGAACAACACAATACACTATGACTGGTGACATAGTGGAACAA
>NW_027038719.1:15000-36613 GCF_034236695.1 Oncorhynchus nerka
ATGGGCCCTGTTCAGATGGGGACCTATTCCATATGGGCCCTGTTCAGAAGGGGACCTATTTCCTATGGGCCCTGTTCAGAAGGAGACCTATTCCCAATGGGCCCTGTTCAGACTGGGACCTATTCCCAATGGGCCCTGTTCAGACGGGGACCTATTCCCAATGGGCCCTGTTCAGACTGGGACCTATTCCCAATGGGCCCTGTTCAGACTGGGACTTATTCCCTACGGGCCCTGTTCAGACTGGGACTTATTCCCTACGGGCCCTGTTCAGATGGGGACCTATTCCATATGGGCCCTGTTCAGAAGGGGACCTATTTCCTATGGGCCCTGTTCAGACGGGGACCTATTCCCTACGGGCCCTGTTCAAACTGGGACTTATTCCCTACGGGCCCTGTTCAGATGGGGACCTATTCCATATGGGCCCTGTTCAGAAGGGGACCTATTTCCTATGGGCCCTGTTCAGAAGGAGACCTATTCCCAATGGGCCCTGTTCAGAAGGGGACCTATTCCCTACGGGCCCTGTTCAGAAGGAGACCTATTCCCAATGGGCCCTGTTCAGAAGGGGACCTATTCCCTATGGGCCCTGTTCAGAAGGGGAACTATTCCCTATGGGCACTGTTCAGACTGGGACCTATTCCCTAAGGGCCCTGTTCAGACTGGGACCTATTCCCTAAGGGCCCTGTTCAGAAGGGAACCTATTCCCTATGGGCCCTGTTCAGACTGGGACCTATTCCCTATGGGCCCTGTTCAGACTGGGACCTATTCCCTATGGGCCCTGTTCAGACTGGGACTTATTCCCTATGGGCCCTGTTCAGATGGGGACCTATTCCCTATGGGCCCTGTTCAGAAGGGGACCTATTCCCTATGGGCCCTGTTCAGAAGGGGACCTATTCCCTATGGGCCCTGTTCAGACTGGGACCTATTCCCTATGGGCCCTGTTCAGACTGGGACCTATTCCCTATGGGCCCTGTTCAGAAGGGGACCTATTCCCTATGGGCCCTGTTCAGACTGGGACTTATTCCCTATGGGCCCTGTTCAGACTGGGACCTATTCCCTATGGGCCCTGTTCAGACTGGGACCTACTCCCTATGGGCCCTGTTCAGACTGGGACCTATTCCCTATGGGCCCTTTTCAGACTGGGACCTATTCCCAATGGGCCCTGTTCAGAAGGGGTCCTATTCCCAATGGGCCCTGTTCAGACGGGGACCTATTCCCTATGGGCCCTGTTCAGAAGGGGACCTATTCCCTATGGGCCCTGTTCAGACTGGGACTTATTCCCTAATGGGCCCTGTTCAGACTGAGACCTATTCCCTATGGGCTCTGTTCAGAAGGGGACCTATTCCCTATGGGCCCTGTTCAGACGGGGACCTATTCCCTATGGGCCCTGTTCAGACTGGGACCTATTCCCTATGGGCCCTGTTCAGACTGGGACCTATTCCCTATGGGCCCTGTTCAGACTGGGACTTATTCCCTATGGGCCCTGTTCAGACTGGGACTTATTTCCTATGGGCCCTGTTCAGACGGGGACCTATTCCCTATGGGCCCTGTTCAGACTGGGACTTATTCCCTATGGGCCCTGTTCAGACTGGGACTTATTCACTATGGGCCCTGTTCAGAAGGGGACCTATTCCTAATGGGCCCTGTTCAGACTGGGACCTATTCCCAATGGGCCCTGTTCAGACTGGGACTTATTCCCTATGGGCCCTGTTCAGACTGGTACTTATTCCCTATGGGCCCTGTTCAGACTGGGACTTATTCCCTATGGGCCCTGTTCAGACTGGGACGTATTCCCTATGGGCCCTGTTCAGACTGGGACCTATTCCCTATGGGCCCTGTTCAGACTGGGAGTTATTCCCTATGGACTCTGTTCAGACTGGGGCTTATTCCCTAAGGGCCCTGTTCAGACTGGGACTTATTCCCTATGGGCCCTGTTCAGACTGGGACTTATTCCCTATGGGCCCTGTTCAGACTGGGACTTATTCCCTATGGGTCCTGTTCAGACTGGGACTTATTTCTTATGGGCCCTGTTCAGACTGGGACTTATTCCCTATGGGCCCTGTTCAGAAGGGGACCTATTCCTAATGGGCCCTGTTCAGACTGGGACTTATTCCCTATGGGCCCTGTTCAGACTGGGACCTATTCCCAATGGGCCCTGTTCAGACGGGGACCTATTCCCTATGGGCCCTGTTCAGACTGGGACTTATTCCCAATGGGCCCTGTTCAGACTGGGACTTATTCCATAAGGGCCCTGTTCAGACTGGGACTTATTCCCTATGGGCCCTGTTCAGACTGGGACCTATTCCCTATGGGCCCTGTTCAGACTGGGACCTATTCCCTATGGGCCCTGTTCAGAAGGGGACCTATTCCCTATGGGCCCTGTTCAGACTGGGACTTATTCCCTATGGGCCCTGTTCAGACTGGGACCTATTCCCTATGGGCCCTGTTCAGACTGGGACCTACTCCCTATGGGCCCTGTTCAGAAGGGGAACTATTCCCTATGGGCCCTGTTCAGACTGGGACCTATTCCCTATGGGCCCTGTTCAGAAGGGGACCTATTCCCTACGGGCCCTGTTCACACTGGGACCTACTCCCTATGGGCCCTGTTCAGACTGGGACCTATTCCCTATGGGCCCTTTTCAGACTGGGACCTATTCCCAATGGGCCCTGTTCAGAAGGGGACCTATTCCCTACGGGCCCTGTTCAGACTGGGACTTATTCCCTACAGGCCCTGTTCAGATGGGGACCTATTCCATATGGGCCCTGTTCAGAAGGGGACCTATTCCCTATGGGCCCTGTTCAGAAGGAGACCTATTCCCAATGGGCCCTGTTCAGAAGGGGACCTATTCCCTATGGGCCCTGTTCAGAAGGGGAACTATTCCCTATGGGCCCTGTTCAGACTGGGACCTATTCCCTAAGGGCCCTGTTCAGACTGGGACCTATTCCCTAAGGGCCCTGTTCAGAAGGGGACCTATTCCCTATGGGCCCTGTTCAGACTGGGACCTATTCCCTATGGGCCCTGTTCAGACTGGGACCTATTCCCTATGGGCCCTGTTCAGACTGGGACTTATTCCCTATGGGCCCTGTTCAGAAGGGGACCTATTCCCTATGGGCCCTGTTCAGAAGGGGACCTATTCCCTATGGGCCCTGTTCAGACTGGGACCTATTCCCTATGGGCCCTGTTCAGACTGGGACCTATTCCCTATGGGCCCTGTTCAGAAGGGGACCTATTCCCTATGGGCCCTGTTCAGACTGGGACTTATTCCCTATGGGCCCTGTTCAGACTGGGACCTATTCCCTATGGGCCCTGTTCAGACTGGGACCTACTCCCTATGGGCCCTGTTCAGACTGGGACCTATTCCCTATGGGCCCTTTTCAGACTGGGACCTATTCCCAATGGGCCCTGTTCAGAAGGGGACCTATTCCCAATGGGCCCTGTTCAGACGGGGACCTATTCCCTATGGGCCCTGTTCAGAAGGGGACCTATTCCCTATGGGCCCTGTTCAGACTGGGACTTATTCCCAAATGGGCCCTGTTCAGACTGAGACCTATTCCCTATGGGCCCTGTTCAGAAGGGGACCTATTCCCTATGGGCCCTGTTCAGACGGGGACCTATTCCCTATGGGCCCTGTTCAGACTGGGACCTATTCCCTATGGGCCCTGTTCAGACTGGGACCTATTCCCTATGGGCCCTGTTCAGACTGGGACTTATTCCCTATGGGCCCTGTTCAGACTGGGACTTATTTCCTATGGGCCCTGTTCAGACGGGGACCTATTCCCTATGGGCCCTGTTCAGACTGGGACTTATTCCCTATGGGCCCTGTTCAGACTGGGACTTATTCACTATGGGCCCTGTTCAGAAGGGGACCTATTCCTAATGGGCCCTGTTCAGACTGGGACCTATTCCCAATGGGCCCTGTTCAGACTGGGACTTATTCCCTATGGGCCCTGTTCAGACTGGTACTTATTCCCTATGGGCCCTGTTCAGACTGGGACTTATTCCCTATGGGCCCTGTTCAGACTGGGACGTATTCCCTATGGGCCCTGTTCAGACTGGGACCTATTCCCTATGGGCCCTGTTCAGACTGGGAGTTATTCCCTATGGACTCTGTTCAGACTGGGACTTATTCCCTAAGGGCCCTGTTCAGACTGGGACTTATTCCCTATGGGCCCTGTTCAGACTGGGACTTATTCCCTATGGGCCCTGTTCAGACTGGGACTTATTCCCTATGGGTCCTGTTCAGACTGGGACTTATTTCTTATGGGCCCTATTCAGACTGGGACTTATTCCCTATGGGCCCTGTTCAGACTGGGACTTATTCCTTATGGGCCCTGTTCAGACTGGGACTTATTCCCTATGGGCCCTGTTCAGACGGGGACCTATTCCCAATGGGCCCTGTTCAGACGGGGACCTATTCCCTATGGGCCCTGTTCAGAAGGGGACCTATTCCCTATGGGCCCTGTTCAGACTGGGACTTATTCCCTAATGGGCCCTGTTCAGACTGAGACCTATTCCCTATGGGCCCTGTTCAGAAGGGGACCTATTCCCTATGGGCCCTGTTCAGACGGGGACCTATTCCCTATGGGCCCTGTTCAGACTGGGACCTATTCCCTATGGGCCCTGTTCAGACTGGGACCTATTCCCTATGGGCCCTGTTCAGACTGGGACTTATTTCCTATGGGCCCTGTTCAGACGGGGACCTATTCCCTATGGGCCCTGTTCAGACTGGGACTTATTCCCTATGGGCCCTGTTCAGACTGGGACTTATTCACTATGGGCCCTGTTCAGAAGGGGACCTATTCCTAATGGGCCCTGTTCAGACTGGGACCTATTCCCAATGGGCCCTGTTCAGACTGGGACTTATTCCCTATGGGCCCTGTTCAGACTGGTACTTATTCCCTATGGGCCCTGTTCAGACTGGGACTTATTCCCTATGGGCCCTGTTCAGACTGGGACGTATTCCCTATGGGCCCTGTTCAGACTGGGACCTATTCCCTATGGGCCCTGTTCAGACTGGGAGTTATTCCCTATGGACTCTGTTCAGACTGGGACTTATTCCCTAAGGGCCCTGTTCAGACTGGGACGTATTCCCTATGGGCCCTGTTCAGACTGGGACTTATTCCCTATGGGCCCTGTTCAGACTGGGACTTATTCCCTATGGGTCCTGTTCAGACTGGGACTTATTTCTTATGGGCCCTATTCAGACTGGGACTTATTCCCTATGGGCCCTGTTCAGACTGGGACTTATTCCTTATGGGCCCTGTTCAGACTGGGACTTATTCCCTATGGGCCCTGTTCAGACGGGGACCTATTCCCAATGGGCCCTGTTCAGACGGGGACCTATTCCCAATGGGCCCTGTTCAGACGGGGACCTATTCCCTATGGGCCCTGTTCAGACTGGGACTTATTCCCAATGGGCCCTGTTCAGACTGGGACTTATTCCCTATGGGCCCTGTTCAGACTGGGACTTATTCCCTATGGGCCCTGTTCAGAAGGGGACCTATTCCTAATGGGCCCTGTTCAGACTGGGACTTATTCCCTATGGGCCCTGTTCAGACTGGGACCTATTCCCAATGGGCCCTGTTCAGACGGGGACCTATTCCCTATGGGCCCTGTTCAGACTGGGACTTATTCCCAATGGGCCCTGTTCAGACTGGGACTTATTCCCTAAGGGCCCTGTTCAGACTGGGACTTATTCCCTATGGGCCCTGTTCAGACTGGGACTTATTCCCTATGGGCCCTGTTCAGACTGGGACTTATTCCCTATGGGTCCTGTTCAGACTGGGACTTATTTCTTATGGGCCCTGTTCAGACTGGGACTTATTCCCTATGGGCCCTGTTCAGACTGGGACTTAATCCTTATGGGCCCTGTTCAGACTGTGACTTATTCCCTATGGGCCCTGTTCAGACTGTGACTTATTCCCTATGGGCCCTGTTCAGACTGGCACCTATTCCCAATGGGCCCTGTTCAGACGGGGACCTATTCCCTATGGGCCCTGTTCAGACTGGGACTTATTCCCAATGGGCCCTGTTCAGACTGGGACTTATTCCCTATGGGCCCTGTTCAGACTGGGACTTATTCCCTATGGGCCCTGTTCAGAAGGGGACCTATTCCTAATGGGCCCTGTTCAGACTGGGACTTATTCCCTATGGGCCCTGTTCAGACTGGGACCTATTCCCAATGGGCCCTGTTCAGACGGGGACCTATTCCCTATGGGCCCTGTTCAGACTGGGACTTATTCCCAATGGGCCCTGTTCAGACTGGGACTTATTCCCTATGGGCCCTGTTCAGACTGGGACTTATTCCCTATGGGCCCTGTTCAGAAGGGGACCTATTCCCAATGGGCCCTGTTCAGACGGGGACCTATTCCCTATGGGCCCTGTTCAGACTGGGACTTATTCCCAATGGGCCCTGTTCTGACTGGGACTTATTCCCTATGGGCCCTGTTCAGACTGGGACTTATTCCCTATGGGCCCTTTTCAGACTGGGACCTATTCCCAATGGGCCCTGTTCAGAAGGGGACCTATTCCCAATGGGCCCTGTTCAGACGGGGACCTATTCCCTATGGGCCCTGTTCAGAAGGGGACCTATTCCCTATGGGCCCTGTTCAGACTGGGACTTATTCCCAAATGGGCCCTGTTCAGACTGAGACCTATTCCCTATGGGCCCTGTTCAGAAGGGGACCTATTCCCTATGGGCCCTGTTCAGACGGGGACCTATTCCCTATGGGCCCTGTTCAGACTGGGACCTATTCCCTATGGGCCCTGTTCAGACTGGGACCTATTCCCTATGGGCCCTGTTCAGACTGGGACTTATTCCCTATGGGCCCTGTTCAGACTGGGACTTATTTCCTATGGGCCCTGTTCAGACGGGGACCTATTCCCTATGGGCCCTGTTCAGACTGGGACTTATTCCCTATGGGCCCTGTTCAGACTGGGACTTATTCACTATGGGCCCTGTTCAGAAGGGGACCTATTCCTAATGGGCCCTGTTCAGACTGGGACCTATTCCCAATGGGCCCTGTTCAGACTGGGACTTATTCCCTATGGGCCCTGTTCAGACTGGTACTTATTCCCTATGGGCCCTGTTCAGACTGGGACTTATTCCCTATGGGCCCTGTTCAGACTGGGACGTATTCCCTATGGGCCCTGTTCAGACTGGGACCTATTCCCTATGGGCCCTGTTCAGACTGGGAGTTATTCCCTATGGACTCTGTTCAGACTGGGACTTATTCCCTAAGGGCCCTGTTCAGACTGGGACTTATTCCCTATGGGCCCTGTTCAGACTGGGACTTATTCCCTATGGGCCCTGTTCAGACTGGGACTTATTCCCTATGGGTCCTGTTCAGACTGGGACTTATTTCTTATGGGCCCTATTCAGACTGGGACTTATTCCCTATGGGCCCTGTTCAGACTGGGACTTATTCCTTATGGGCCCTGTTCAGACTGGGACTTATTCCCTATGGGCCCTGTTGGGACCTATTCCCAATGGGCCCTGTTCAGACGGGGACCTATTCCCTATGGGCCCTGTTCAGAAGGGGACCTATTCCCTATGGGCCCTGTTCAGACTGGGACTTATTCCCTAATGGGCCCTGTTCAGACTGAGACCTATTCCCTATGGGCCCTGTTCAGAAGGGGACCTATTCCCTATGGGCCCTGTTCAGACGGGGACCTATTCCCTATGGGCCCTGTTCAGACTGGGACCTATTCCCTATGGGCCCTGTTCAGACTGGGACCTATTCCCTATGGGCCCTGTTCAGACTGGGACTTATTCCCTATGGGCCCTGTTCAGACTGGGACTTATTTCCTATGGGCCCTGTTCAGACGGGGACCTATTCCCTATGGGCCCTGTTCAGACTGGGACTTATTCCCTATGGGCCCTGTTCAGACTGGGACTTATTCACTATGGGCCCTGTTCAGAAGGGGACCTATTCCTAATGGGCCCTGTTCAGACTGGGACCTATTCCCAATGGGCCCTGTTCAGACTGGGACTTATTCCCTATGGGCCCTGTTCAGACTGGTACTTATTCCCTATGGGCCCTGTTCAGACTGGGACTTATTCCCTATGGGCCCTGTTCAGACTGGGACGTATTCCCTATGGGCCCTGTTCAGACTGGGACCTATTCCCTATGGGCCCTGTTCAGACTGGGAGTTATTCCCTATGGACTCTGTTCAGACTGGGACTTATTCCCTAAGGGCCCTGTTCAGACTGGGACTTATTCCCTATGGGCCCTGTTCAGACTGGGACTTATTCCCTATGGGCCCTGTTCAGACTGGGACTTATTCCCTATGGGTCCTGTTCAGACTGGGACTTATTTCTTATGGGCCCTATTCAGACTGGGACTTATTCCCTATGGGCCCTGTTCAGACTGGGACTTATTCCTTATGGGCCCTGTTCAGACTGGGACTTATTCCCTATGGGCCCTGTTCAGACGGGGACCTATTCCCAATGGGCCCTGTTCAGACGGGGACCTATTCCCAATGGGCCCTGTTCAGACGGGGACCTATTCCCTATGGGCCCTGTTCAGACTGGGACTTATTCCCAATGGGCCCTGTTCAGACTGGGACTTATTCCCTATGGGCCCTGTTCAGACTGGGACTTATTCCCTATGGGCCCTGTTCAGAAGGGGACCTATTCCTAATGGGCCCTGTTCAGACTGGGACCTATTCCCTATGGGCCCTGTTCAGACTGGGACCTATTCCCAATGGGCCCTGTTCAGACGGGGACCTATTCCCTATGGGCCCTGTTCAGACTGGGACTTATTCCCAATGGGCCCTGTTCAGACTGGGACTTATTCCCTAAGGGCCCTGTTCAGACTGGGACTTATTCCCTATGGGCCCTGTTCAGACTGGGACTTATTCCCTATGGGCCCTGTTCAGACTGGGACTTATTCCCTATGGGTCCTGTTCAGACTGGGACTTATTTCTTATGGGCCCTGTTCAGACTGGGACTTATTCCCTATGGGCCCTGTTCAGACTGGGACTTAATCCTTATGGGCCCTGTTCAGACTGTGACTTATTCCCTATGGGCCCTGTTCAGACTGTGACTTATTCCCTATGGGCCCTGTTCAGACTGGCACCTATTCCCAATGGGCCCTGTTCAGACGGGGACCTATTCCCTATGGGCCCTGTTCAGACTGGGACTTATTCCCAATGGGCCCTGTTCAGACTGGGACTTATTCCCTATGGGCCCTGTTCAGACTGGGACTTATTCCCTATGGGCCCTGTTCAGAAGGGGACCTATTCCTAATGGGCCCTGTTCAGACTGGGACTTATTCCCTATGGGCCCTGTTCAGACTGGGACCTATTCCCAATGGGCCCTGTTCAGACGGGGACCTATTCCCTATGGGCCCTGTTCAGACTGGGACTTATTCCTTATGGGCCCTGTTCAGACTGGGACTTATTCCCTATGGGCCCTGTTCAGACGGGGACCTATTCCCAATGGGCCCTGTTCAGACGGGGACCTATTCCCAATGGGCCCTGTTCAGACGGGGACCTATTCCCTATGGGCCCTGTTCAGACTGGGACTTATTCCCAATGGGCCCTGTTCAGACTGGGACTTATTCCCTATGGGCCCTGTTCAGACTGGGACTTATTCCCTATGGGCCCTGTTCAGAAGGGGACCTATTCCTAATGGGCCCTGTTCAGACTGGGACCTATTCCCTATGGGCCCTGTTCAGACTGGGACCTATTCCCAATGGGCCCTGTTCAGACGGGGACCTATTCCCTATGGGCCCTGTTCAGACTGGGACTTATTCCCAATGGGCCCTGTTCAGACTGGGACTTATTCCCTAAGGGCCCTGTTCAGACTGGGACTTATTCCCTATGGGCCCTGTTCAGACTGGGACTTATTCCCTATGGGCCCTGTTCAGACTGGGACTTATTCCCTATGGGTCCTGTTCAGACTGGGACTTATTTCTTATGGGCCCTGTTCAGACTGGGACTTATTCCCTATGGGCCCTGTTCAGACTGGGACTTAATCCTTATGGGCCCTGTTCAGACTGTGACTTATTCCCTATGGGCCCTGTTCAGACTGTGACTTATTCCCTATGGGCCCTGTTCAGACTGGCACCTATTCCCAATGGGCCCTGTTCAGACGGGGACCTATTCCCTATGGGCCCTGTTCAGACTGGGACTTATTCCCAATGGGCCCTGTTCAGACTGGGACTTATTCCCTATGGGCCCTGTTCAGACTGGGACTTATTCCCTATGGGCCCTGTTCAGAAGGGGACCTATTCCTAATGGGCCCTGTTCAGACTGGGACTTATTCCCTATGGGCCCTGTTCAGACTGGGGACTGGGACTTATTCCCAATGGGCCCTGTTCAGACGGGGACCTATTCCCTATGGGCCCTGTTCAGACTGGGACTTATTCCCAATGGGCCCTGTTCAGACTGGGACTTATTCCCTATGGGCCCTGTTCAGACTGGGACTTATTCCCTATGGGCCCTGTTCAGAAGGGGACCTATTCCCAATGGGCCCTGTTCAGACGGGGACCTATTCCCTATGGGCCTGTTCAGATGGGACCTATTTATGGGCCCTGTTCAGACTGGGACTTATTCCCAATGGGCCCTGTTCTGACTGGGACTTATTCCCTATGGGCCCTGTTCAGACTGGGACTTATTCCCTATGGGCCCTGTTCAGAAGGGGACCTATTCCCAATGGGCCCTGTTCAGACGGGGACCTATTCCCTATGGGCCCTGTTCAGATGGGTCCCTATTCCCAATGGGCCCTGTTCAGACTGGGGACCTATTCCTTATTCCCTATGGGCCCTGTTCAGACTTATTCCCGGGGACTGTGACTTATTCCCTATGGGCCCTGTTCAGACTGGGACTTATTTCCCAGACTGGGACTTATTCCCTATGGGCCCTGTTCAGACGGGGACCTATTCCCAATAGGCCCTGTTCAGACGGGGACCTATTCCCAATGTGCCCTGTTCAGACTGGGACTTATTCCCTATGGGCCCTGTTCAGACTGAGACCTATTCCCTATGGGCCCTGTTCAGAAGGGGACCTATTCCCAATGGGCCCTGTTCAGACGGGGACCTATTCCCTATGGGCCCTGTTCAGACTGGGACTTATTCCCAATGGGCCCTGTTCAGACTGGGACTTATTCCCTAAGGGCCCTGTTCAGACTGGGACTTATTCCCTATGGGCTCTGTTCAGACTGGGACTTATTCCCTATGGGCCATGTTCAGACTGGGACTTATTCCCTATGGGTCCTGTTCAGACTGGGACTTATTTCTTATGGGCCCTGTTCAGACTGGGACTTATTCCCTATGGGCCCTGTTCAGACTGGGACTTATTCCTTATGGGCCCTGTTCAGACTGGGACTTATTCCCTATGGGCCCTGTTCAGACTGGGACTTATTCCCTATGGGCCCTGTTCAGACTGGGACCTATTCCCAATGGGCCCTGTTCAGACTGGGACCTATTCCCTATGGGCCCTGTTCAGACTGGGATTCCCTTACCTATTCCCAATGGGCCCTGTTCAGAGGGGACCTATTCCCAATGGGCCCTGTTCAGACGGGGACCTATTCCCTATGGGCCCTGTTCAGACTGGGACTTATTCCCAATGGGCCCTGTTCAGACGGGGAATTATTCCCAATGGGCCCTGTTCAGACTGGGACTTATTCCCTATGGGCCCTGTTCAGACTGGGACCTATTCCCTATGGGCCCTGTTCAGAAGGGGACCTATTCCCTATGGGCCCTGTTCAGACGGGGACCTATTCCCAATGGGCCCTGTTCAGACTGGGACCTATTCCCTTGGGCCCTGTTCAGACTGGGACTTATTCCCAATGGGCCCTGTTCAGACTGGGACTTATTCCCTATGGGCCCTGTTCAGACTGGGACTTATTCCCTATGGGCCCTGTTATGGGACTTATTCCCCTGTTCAGAGGGGACCTTATTCCCAATGGGCCCTGTTCAGAAGGGGACCTATTCCCTATGGGCCCTGTTCAGACTGGGACTTATTCCCTATGGGCCCTGTTCAGAAGGGGACCTATTCCCAATGGGCCCTGTTCAGACTGGGACTTATTCCCTATGGGCCCTGTTCAGAAGGGGACCTATTCCTAATGGGCCCTGTTCACGGGGATGGGCCCTGGGACCTATTCCCAATGGGCCCTGTTCAGACGGGGACCTATTCCTAATGGGCCCTGTTCAGACTGGGACTTATTCCCTATGGGCCCTGTTCAGACTGGGACCTATTCCCTAATGGGCCCTGTTCAGACTGGGACCTATTCCCAATGGGCCCTGTTCAGACGGGGACCTATTCCCCTATGGGCCCTGTTCAGACTGGGACTTATTCCCTATGGGCCCTGTTCAGACGGGGACCTATTCCCTTGGGCCCTGTTCAGATGGGACCTATTCCCTATGGGCCCTGTTCAGATGGGCCCCTGTTCAGGGGACCTATTCCCAATGGGCCCTGTTCAGACTGGGACCTATTCCCAATGGGCCCTGTTCAGACTGGGACCTATTCCCTATGGGCCCTGTTCAGACTGGGACCTATTCCCTATGGGCCCTGTTCAGACGGGGACCTATTCCCAATGGGCCCTGTTCAGACGGGGACCTATTCCCTATGGGCCCTGTTCAGACTGGGACCTATTCCCTATGGGCCCTGTTCAGATGGGCCCTGTTGGGACCTATTCCCTATGGGCCCTGTTCAGACTGGGACCTATTCCCTATGGGCCCTGTTCAGAAGGGGACCTATTCCCTATGGGTCCTGTTCAGACTGGGACCTATTCCCAATGGGCCCTGTTCAGACTGGGACCTATTCCCAATGGGCCCTGTTCAGACGGGGACCTATTCCCTATGGGCCCTGTTCAGACGGGGACCTATTCCCAATGGGCCCTGTTCAGACGGGGACCTATTCCCTATGGGTCCTGTTCAGAAGGGGACCTATTCCCTATGGGCCCTGTTCAGACTGGGATGGGCCCTGTTGGGACCTATTCAGATGGGGACCTCCCAATGGGCCCTGTTCAGACTGGGACCTGTTCCCCTGGGCCCTGTTCCCTATTCCCTGGGCCCTGTTCAGACTGGGACCTATTCCCTATGGGCCCTGTTCAGACTGGGACCTACTACGGGGTTCAGACTTATTTCCTATGGGCCCTGTTCAGACGGGGACCTATTCCCTATGGGCCCTGTTCAGACTGGGACTTATTCCCTATGGGCCATGTTCAGACTGGGACTTATTCACTATGGGCCCTGTTCAGAAGGGGACCTATTCCTAATGGGCCCTGTTCAGACTGGGACCTATTCCCAATGGGCCCTGTTCAGACTGGGACTTATTCCCTATGGGCCCTGTTCAGACTGGTACTTATTCCCTATGGGCCCTGTTCAGAAGGGGACCTATTCCTAATGGGCCCTGTTCAGACTGGGACTTATTCCCTATGGGCCCTGTTCAGAAGGGGACCTATTCCTAATGGGCCCTGTTCAGACTGGGACTTATTCCCTATGGGCCCTGTTCAGACTGGGACCTATATTCCCTATGGGCCCTGTTCAGACGGGGACCTATTCCCAATGGGCCCTGTTCAGACGGGGACCTATTCCCAATGGGCCCTGTTCAGACTGGGACCTATTCCCAATGGGCCCTGTTCAGACGGGGACCTATTCCCTATGGGCCCTGTTCAGACGGGGACCTATTCCCAATGGGCCCTATTCAGACGGGGACCTATTCCCAATGGGCCCTGTTCAGATGGGGACCTATTCCCAATGGGCCCTGTTCAGACTGGGACCTATTCCCAATGGGCCCTGTTCAGACGGGGACCTATTCCCTATGGGTCCTGTTCAGATGGGGACCTATTCCCAATGGGCCCTGTTCAGACGGGGACCTATTCCCTACGGGCCCTGTTCAGACTGGGACCTATTCCCTATGGGCCCTGTTCAGACTGGGACCTATTCCCTATGGGCCCTGTTCAGACTGGGACCTACTCCCTATGGGTCCTGTTCAGACTGGGACCTATTCCCAATGGGCCCTGTTCAGACTGGGACCTATTCCCTATGGGCCCTGTTCAGACGGGGACCTATTCCCTATGGGTCCTGTTCAGAAGGGGACCTATTCCCTATGTTGTATTCAGCGCATGTTACTTCAACTTGTCATTTAGCACAATTATAACACCTTTGGAATATAATATGGCTGACCAGAATTTTAAAAAACATGTATGGGGCCATCAAAAGTTATTTTTGAGTCGCGTGTGTGATGTTTGAGAGGAACAATTTATACAGTAGGTCTGAACGTCTAATGTTTACAGTAAACTTAAATTCTTTGCTCTCCAGCTGAAGTGAAGGGAACTAGCTAGTTAGCCAGCTAACTTTTCGCTAGCTACCGATTTAGCTAACGTTAGCTAACATCAACTAAAAAGCATATATTATTAAATAGCATAAATAGCATATCTAAAATAGTTCATAGCTAGCTAGTTTGTGCGTAGAGGGAGTTTAGGGTTGTTATTAGCTAACTGTTTGTCTGGGAGTTTCATTTGTTGAGGAAGCTAGCTAGATGGCTGGCTAGTAAGCCAGTAGCTAACAACCCTAGCTAGCTAGTTAGCTACAGCTCCTCTCCACAGATAGGGTTAGTTATAAAAAAAAAAGTCTTTGTTGTCTCTGCTGCAGGTGGCTTGTTTTCTGTTATCTTACGTTCTTCGGTCAGCCAAATAATCATGTAAACTTTGGCATTTTAACTGCAGTTTGGGTTCCTTTTTAATTCAGTTATTTCAGGAAGTAAAGTGAAATTCTAACTCTAATACTCTCAATGCACTTGAACTCTTCTTCTTGTCTGCAAAAAAAACTATTTCGGATACGTCGTCAGGCCATCAGGAAGGTGATGTCTTTAAACACGGATCAAATTTGTTAAAATTACTAAATGACATTCACAGAATTTGAAAAGCGACAACAATGAGACCAATGGATGAACTATTTAAAACGAGTGTTTCCACATTGCATAACCACTTCAAAGATTATGTTTTTTATTTTACCTTTATTTAACCAGGCAAGTCAGTTAAGAACAAATTCTTATTTACAACGACGGCCTAGGAACAGTGGGTTAACTGCCTTGTTCAGGGGGCAGAACAACAGATTTGTATCGTGTCAGCTCGGGGATTCGATCCAGCAACCTTTCGGTTACTAGTCCAACACTCTAACCACTAGGCTACCTGCCGCCCCTACACTCTAACCACTAGGCTACCTGCCGCCCCTACACTCTAACCACTAGGCTACGCTGCCACCCCTCCACTCTAACCACTAGGCTACCTGCCGCTTCTACACTCTAACCACTAGGCTACCTGCCGCCGCTGCACGCTAACCACTAGGCTACGCTGCCACCCCTACACTCTAACCACTAGGCTACGCTGCCACCCCTCCACTCTAACCACTAGGCTACGCTGCCACCCCTCCACTCTAACCACTAGGCTACCTGCCGCCGCTGCACTCTAACCACTAGGCTACGCTGCCACCCCTGCTGCCTCAAAGTCTCTTAGGTCACTAGTTCTGTCCTTTCTAACGTTCAATCAAACAGTAACTGAATGCCTTGATGCCTGCCTGCAGGCTTTATATAACAAGCCACGGCCACGTAACTCACTGTCTGTAGGAGCGAACCATTTTCCTGAATGGGGTGGTGTACCTAATAAACTGTCCGGTGAGTGCATATTATTACATTATATGCACACTCACATACATACACTACACTGACACTCCCACACAAAACTCCCACACTCACACACACATTACACTGACACTCCAAAAACAAAACTCCCACAATCACACACACAGTACACTGACACTCCCACACAAAACTCCCACACATTCACATACACTACATATGCACACACACACACATAACACACACGCATACCAAAAAACATAAACACACATAACACACATACATTCGGAAAGTATTCAGACCCTTTAACTTTTTCCATAATTTGTTAAGTTACAGCCTTATTCTGAAATGGATTAATGACAAAATGACAAAGTGAGAACATTTAAAAAAAAACATTTTGCAACTTTATGAAAAATAAAAAGCAGAAATACTTTACCTTATTTACATATGTATTCAGACCCTTTGCTAAGAGACTGGATATTGAGCTCAGGTGTCATCCTGTTTCCATTGATCATCCTTGAGATGTTTCTACAACTTGATTGGAGTCCACCTGTGGTAAATTCAATTGATTTGACATGATTTGGAAAGGCACACACCTGTCTATATAAAGGTCCCACAGGTGACAACAAAAACCAAGCCATGAGGTCGAAGGAATTGTCCGTAGAGCTCTGAGACAGGATTGTAATCGAGGCACAGATCTGGGGAAAGGTACCAAAACATTTCCACAGAATTGAAGGTCCCCGAGACACAGTCACAGTGGCCTCCATCATTCTTAAATGGAAGAGGTTTGGAACCAACAAGACTCTTTCTAAAGCTTTCTGAGCCCGGCCAAACTGAGCAATCAGGGGAGAAGGGCCTTAAACCCAATGGTCACTCCGTCAGAGCTCCAGAGCTCCTCTGTGGAGATGGGAGAACTTTCCGGAAGGACATCTATCTCTGCAGCACTCAACCAATCAGGTCTTTATGGTAGAGTGGCCAGACTGAAGTCACTCCTCAGTAAAAGACACTCCTCAGTAAAAGACACTCCAAGCCCACTTGGAGTTTGAAAAAATGCACCTAAAGGACTCAGACCATTAGAAACAAGATTATCATGTCTGGAGGAAACCTGGCACCATCCCTATGGTGAAGCATGGTGGTGGCAGCATCATGCTGAGGGGGATGTTTTTGAGCGGCAGGGTCTGGGAGACTAGTCAGGATCGAGGGAAAGATGAACAGAGCAAAGTACAGAGAGATACTTGATGAAAACCTACTCCAGAGCGCTCGCGACCTCAGACTGGGGTGAAGGTTCACCTTCCAACAGGACAATGACCCTAAGCACACAGCCAAGACAAAGCACGAGTGGCTTAGGAACAAATCTCTGAATGTCCTTGAGTGGCTGAGCCACAGCCCGGACTTGAAACCGATCGGACATCTCTGGACAGACCTGAAAATAGCTGTGCAGCGATGCTCCCCATCCAACCTGACAGAGCTTGAGAGGATCTGCAGAGAAGAATGGGGGTTAGAGTGTTGGGCCAGTTAACGAGAGGTTGCTGGATCGAATCCCTGAGCTGACAAGGTAGAAATCTGTCTTTCTGCCCCTGAACAAGGCAGTTAACCCAATGTTCCCCGGTAGGCCGTCATTGTAAATAAGAATTTGTTCTAAACTGACTTGCCCTAATTAAATAAAGGTTAAGTTAAAAAAATATTTTAAAAAATGCAGGTGTGCCAAGCTTCATACCCAAGAAGAGGTCAGGCTGTAATCGCTGCCAAAGGTACTTCAACAAAGTTCTGAGTAAAGGGTCTGAATACTTATGTAAATGTGATATTCCATTTGAGATTTATTTAAGATTTATTTAAAGATCTGCAAATATTTCTAAAAACCTATTTTTGCTTTGTCATTATGGAATATTGTGTGTAGATTGATTAGGGGGAAACAACATTTAATCCATTTTAGAATAAGGCTGTAACGTAACAGCATGTGGGACAAAACAATGGGTATAAAAACTTTCAGAACGCTGCTGAAGTACCTCATACCTCTACTCTACTGCAACTCGCTGTTGGCTGGGCTCCCTGCCTGTGCCATTAAACCCCTACAACTCATCCAGAACGCCGCAGCCCGTCTGGTGTTCAACCTTCCCAAGTTCTCTCACGTCACCCCGCTCCTCCGCTCTCTCCACTGGCTTCCAGTTGAAGCTCGCATCCGCTACAAGACCATGGTGCTTGCCTACGGAGCTGTGAGGGGAACGGCACCTCAGTACCTCCAGGCTCTGATCAGGCCCTACACCCAAACAAGGGCACTGCGTTCATCCACCTCTGGCCTGCTCGCCTCCCTACCACTGAGGAAGTACAGTTCCCGCGCAGCCCAGTCAAAACTGTTCGCTGCTCTGGCCCCCCAATGGTGGAACAAACTCCCTCACGATGCCAGGACAGCGGAGTCAATCACCACCTTCCGGAGACACTTGAAACCCCACCTCTTTAAGGAATACCTAGGATAGGATAAAGTAACCCTTCTCACCCCCTTAAAAGATTTAGATGCACTATTGTAAAGTGGCTGTTCCACTGGATGTCTTAAGGTGAACGCACCAATTTGTAAGTCGCTCTGGATAAGAGCGTCTGCTAAATGACTTAAATGTAAATGTAAATGTACACATTGATCTGGTACTTCCTGTATATACCTCTACACATTGATCTGGTACTTCCTGTATATACCTCTACACATTGATCTGGTACTTCCTGTATATACTTCTACACATTGATCTGGTACTTCCTGTATATACCTCTACACATTGATCTGGTACTTCCTGTATATACCTTTACACATTGATCTGGTACTTCCTGTATATACCTCTACACATTGATCTGGTACTTCCTGTATATACCTCTACACATTGATCTGGTACTTCCTGTATATACCTCTACACATTGATAAGGTACTTCCTGTATATACCTCTACACATTGATCTGGTACTTCCTGTATATACCTCTACACGTTGATCTGGTACTTCCTGTATATACCTCTACACATTGATCTGGTACTTCCTGTATATACCTCTACACATTGATCTGGTACTTCCTGTATATACCTCTACACATTGATCTGGTACTTCCTGTATATACCTCTACACATTGATCTGGTACTTCCTGTATATAGCTCCACATTGATCTGGTACTTCCTGTATATACCTCTACACATTGATCTGGTACTTCCTGTATATACCTCTACACATTGATCTGGAACTTCCTGTATATACCTCTACACATGGATCTGGTACTTCCTGTATATACCTCTACACATTGATCTGGTACTTCCTGTATATACCTCTACACATTGATCTGGTACTTCCTGTATATAGCTCCACATTGATCTGGTACTTCCTGTATATACCTCTACACATTGATCTGGTACTTCCTGTATATACCTCTACACATGGATCTGGTACTTCCTGTATATACCTCTACACATTGATCTGGTACTTCCTGTATATAGCTCCACATTGATCTGGTACTTCCTGTATATACCTCTACACATTGATCTGGTACTTCCTGTATATACCTCTACACATTGATCTGGAACTTCCTGTATATACCTCTACACATGGATCTGGTACTTCCTGTATATACCTCTACACATTGATCTGGTACTTCCTGTATATACCTCTACACATTGATCTGGTACTTCCTGTATATAGCTCCACATTGATCTGGTACTTCCTATATATAGCTCCACATTGATCTGGTACTTCCTGTATATAGCTCCACATTGATCTGGTACTTCCTGTATATAGCTCCACAGTGATCTGGTACTTCCTGTATATAGCTTCACAGTGATCTGGTACTTCCTGTATATAGCTCCATATTGATCTGGTACTTTCTGTATATAGCTTCACAGTGATCTGGTACTTCCTGTATATAGTTCCATGTTGATCTGGTACTGGTACTTCCTGTATATAGCTCCACATTGATCTGGTACTTCCTGTATATAGCTCCATAGTGATCTGGTACTTCCTGTATATAGCTCCATAGTGATCTGGTACTTCCTGTATATAGCTCCATAGTGATCTGGTACTTCCTGTATATAGCTCCACAGTGATCTGGTACTTCCTGTATATAGTTCCATGTTGATCTGGTACTGGTACTTCCTGTATATAGCTCCACATTGATCTGGTACTTCCTGTATATAGCTCCATAGTGATCTGGTACTTCCTGTATATAGCTCCATAGTGATCTGGTACTTCGTGTATATAGCTCCATAGTGATCTGGTACTTCCTGTATATAGCTCCATATTGATCTGGTACTTCGTGTATATAGCTCCACAGTGATCTGGTACTTCGTGTATATAGCTCCACAGTGATCTGGTACTTCGTGTATATAGCTCCACAGTGATCTGGTACTTCCTGTATATAGCTCCACAGTGATCTGGTACTTCCTGTATATAGCTCCACAGTGATCTGGTACTTCCTGTATATAGCTCCATAGTGATCTGGTACTTCCTGTATATAGCTCCATAGTGATCTGGTACTTCCTGTATATAGCTCCACAGTGATCTGGTACTTCCTGTATATAGCTCCACAGTGATATGGTACTTCCTGTATATAGCTCCACAGTGATCTGGTACTTCCTGTATATAGCTCCACAGTGATCTGGTACTTCCTGTATATAGCTCCACAGTGATCTGGTACTTCCTGTATATAGCTCCACAGTGATCTGGTACTTCCTGTATATAGCTCCACAGTGATCTGGTACTTCCTGTATATAGCTCCACAGTGATCTGGTACTTCCTGTATATAGCTCCACAGTGATATGGTACTTCCTGTATATAGCTCCACAGTGATCTGGTACTTCCTGTATATAGCTCCATAGTGATCTGGTACTTCCTGTATATAGCTCCACATTGATCTGGTACTTCCTGTATATAGCTCCACAGTGATCTGGTACTTCCTGTATATAGCTCCACAGTGATCTGGTACTTCCTGTATATAGCTCCACAGTGATCTGGTACTTCCTGTATATAGTTCCATGTTGATCTGATCTGTACTTCTGGTACTGGTACTTCCTGTATATAGCTCCACATTGATCTGGTACTTCCTGTATATAGCTCCACAGTGATCTGGTACTTCCTGTATATAGCTCCATAGTGATCTGGTACTTCCTGTATATAGCTCCACAGTGATCTGGTACTTCCTGTATATAGCTCCATAGTGATCTGGTACTTCCTGTATATAGCTCCATAGTGATCTGGTACTTCCTGTATATAGCTCCACAGTGATCTGGTACTTCCTGTATATAGCTCCATAGTGATCTGGTACTTCCTGTATATAGCTCCACAGTGATCTGGTACTTCCTGTATATAGCTCCACAGTGATCTGGTACTTCCTGTATATAGCTCCACAGTGATCTGGTACTTCCTGTATATAGCTCCATAGTGATCTGGTACTTCCTGTATATAGCTCCACAGTGATCTGGTACTTCCTGTATATAGCTCCACAGTGATCTGGTACTTCCTGTATATAGCTCCACAGTGATCTGGTACTTCCTGTATATAGCTCCACAGTGATCTGGTACTTCCTGTATATAGCTCCACAGTGATCTGGTACTTCCTGTATATAGCTCCACAGTGATCTGGTACTTCCTGTATATAGCTCCACAGTGATCTGGTACTTCCTGTATATAGCTCCACAGTGATCTGGTACTTCCTGTATATAGCTCCACAGTGATCTGGTACTTCCTGTATATAGCTCCACAGTGATCTGGTACTTCCTGTATATAGCTCCACATTGATCTGGTACTTCCTGTATATAGCTCCACAGTGATCTGGTACTTCCTGTATATAGCTCCACATTGATCTGGTACTTCCTGTATATAGCTCCACAGTGATCTGGTACTTCCTGTATATAGCTCCACAGTGATCTGGTACTTCCTGTATATAGCTCCAAATTGATCGGGTACTGGTACTTCCTGTATATAGCTCCACAGTGATCTGGTACTTCCTGTATATAGCTCCACAGTGATCTGGTACTTCCTGTATATAGCTCCACAGTGATCTGGTA
>NW_027038720.1:0-36621 GCF_034236695.1 Oncorhynchus nerka
TCTGATAAGACATAAGTTAGTCCCATTAACTCTGATAGGACAGAAATTAGTCCCATTAACTCTGATATAACATAAGTTAGTCCCATTAACTTTGATAGAGCAGAAGTTAGTCCCATTAACTCTGATAGACCAACAGACAGACTACAGTCTTCTCCTCAGGATATTCCCCAGGACAGCCTGCTTGATGGTGCATTCAAAATGCCCTCCCTATTCCCTATGTAGTGCACTAATTTTGAGCAGAGCCCTGTGGGCCGTTAGGTAGTGTACTACATAGGGAATAGGGTGCCATTTGGTTCAACAGCAGTCCTCTCCTCAGCATGTTCAACTGGACAGCCTTCATGATGGGTGCATCCCAATTTACACCCTGTTCCCTACCCGCTGGGCACAGACAACAATTCAACATCTTGACCCTGGTCTAATGTAGTGGACCACATCCCCTATTGACCCTGGTCTAATGTAGTGGACCACTTCCCCTATTGACCCTGGTCTAATGTAGTGGACCACTTCCCCTATTGACCCTGGTCTAATGTAGTGGACCAAATCCCCTATTGACCCTGGTCTAATGTAGTGGACCACTTCCCCTATTGACCCTGGTCTAATGTAGTGGACCACATCCCCTATTGACCCTGGTCTAATGTAGTGGACCACATCCCCTATTGACCCTGGTCTAATGTAGTGGACCACATCCCCTATTGACCCTGGTCTAATGTAGTGGACCACTTCCCCTATTGACCCTGGTCTAATGTAGTGGACCACTTCCCCTATTGACCCTGGTCTAATGTAGTGGACCACTTCCCCTATTGACCCTGGTCTAATGTAGTGGACCACATCCCCTATTGACCCTGGTCTAATGTAGTGGACCACTTCCCTATTGACCCTGGTCTAATGTAGTGGACCACATCCCTATTGACCCTGGTCTAATGTAGTGGACCACATCCCCTATTGACCCTGGTCTAATGTAGTGGACCACATCCCCTATTGACCCTGGTCTAATGTAGTGGACCACATCCCCTATTGACCCTGGTCTAATGTAGTGGACCACATCCCTTATTGAACCTGGTCTAATGTAGTGGACCAGTGGACCAGATCCCCTATTGACCCTGGTCTAATGTAGTGGACCACTTCCCCTATTGACCCTGGTCTAATGTAGTGGACCACTTCCCCTATTGACCCTGGTCTAATGTAGTGGACCACATCCCCTATTGACCCTGGTCTAATGTAGTGGACCACTTCCCCTATTGACCCTGGTCTAATGTAGTGGACCACATCCCCTATTGACCCTGGTCTAATGTAGTGGACCACATCCCCTATTGACCCTGGTCTAATGTAGTGGACCACATCCCTATTGACCTGGTCTAATGTAGTGGACCACATCCCCTATTGACCCTGGTCTAATGTAGTGGACCACATCCCTTATTGAACCTGGTCTAATGTAGTGGACCAGTGGACCAGATCCCCTATTGACCCTGGTCTAATGTAGTGGACCACATCCCCTATTGACCCTGGTCTAATGTAGTGGACCACATCCCCTATTCAATAATCCAAGATGGCGTAGCAGTAAGTCCTGTCGTGTCGTGTCCCCTGTATATATCTCTTTCGTTTTTTACATATTTTTCTTCGCATATCTCTTTAAAAACGTTTTGCTAAACCTAAGCTTCCAATTACTCTCCTGCAACCCGCCTCACCCAATGTAGCTATTTTTCCTAAAGTATTTATATTTATATTTACTTCGGAACCGGAACCCCTCAACTGAAGCTCAACTGAAGCTAGCCAGCTAACCACTAGCCATGCTAGCGGTCTTCAGCTAACCGGTCATCAGCTAACCTTCAGCCCGGAAAGCTCTCGCCAGTTCGAACAACGCGACTCTAACCAGAGCATAACGGACCTATTTATTTTTTCATCCACCGATTTCTTCCCGGATTCCCACCGCAAATGGAACATTTTTCAGCTGGATCTTCACAACTAGCTATCTAGCTATCTACGAACTGTTAGCTTGCTAGCACAGGCCTGCTAACCGTCTGCATCGCCGCGTCCCAAACACCCATATTTACTTTCTATCTCTTTTTGATTTTGAATTTGTTTATACCTTCCGGAAACCTGCCTCACCCAATGTGATACGGAATCGCTATTATTTTTAATTTTTTAGAACACACTCAAGAACCTCCAGAAGCTAACCAGCTAACTAGCTACAAGCTATTTAGTCATTGTTAGTTTTTCTTTTACCTGGATAACACTCGCCAGTCCAGCTTCCCTGCCCCATCCACCGCTGCCCCCTGGACACTGATCTCTGGGCCACATAGCTGATGCACGCTGGACTGTCCATTAATCACGGTACTCCATTCTGCTTGTTTGTTTTATCTGTTGGCCCCATTGCCTAGTCAACGCCATTTTACCTGCTGTTGTCGTGCCAGCTGATTAGCTGTTGTTGTCTAACCTACTGTTTTAGCTAGCTTTCCCAATTCAACACCTGTGATTACTGTATGCCTCGCTGTATGTCTCTCTCAAATGTCAATATGCCTTGTATACTGTTGTTCAGGTTAGTTATCATTGTTTTAGTTCACAATGGACCCCCTAGTTCCACTCTTCATACCCTGATAACTCCTTTGTCCCACCTCCCACACATGCGGTGACCTCACCCATTACAACCAGCATGTCCAGAGATACAACCTCTCTCATCATCACCCAGTGCCTGGGCTTACCTCCGCTGCACCCGCACCCCACCATACCCCTGTCTGCGCATTATGCCCTGAATATATTCTACCATGCCCAAAAACCTGATCCTCTTATTCTCTGTCCCCAACGCTCTAGGCGACCAGTTTTGATAGCCTTTAGCCGCACCCTCATACTACTCCTTCTCTGTTCCGCGGGTGATGTGGAGGTAAACCCAGGCCCTGCATGTCCCCAGGCACCCTCATTTGTTGACTTCTGTGATCGAAAAAGCATTGGTTTCATGCATGTCAACATCAGAAGCCTCCTCCCTAAGTTTGTTTTACTCACTGCTTTAGCACACTCTGCTAACCCTGATGTCCTTGCTGTGTCTGAATCCTGGCTCAGGAAGGCCACCAAAAATTCAGAGATTTCCATACCCAACTATAACATCTTCCGTCAAGGTAGAACTGCCAGAGGGGGATGAGTTGCAGTCTACTGCAGAGATAGCCTGCAAAGTAATGTCATACTTTCCAGGTCCATACCCAAACAGTTCGAACTACTAATTTTGAAAATTACTCTCTCCAGAAATAAGTCTCTCACTGTTGCCGCCTGCTACCGACCCCCCTCAGCTCCCAGCTGTGCCCTGGACACCATTTGTGAATTGATCGCCCCCCATCTAGCTTCAGAGTTTGTTCTATTAGGTGACCTAAACTGGGATATGCTTAACACCCCGGCAGTCCTACAATCTAAGCTAGATGCCCTCAATCTCACACAAATCATCAAGTAACCCACCAGATACAACCCTAACTCTGTAAACAAGGGCACCCTCATAGACGTCATCCTGACCAACTGGCCCTCCAAATACACCTCCGCTGTCTTCAACCAGGATCTCAGCGATCACTGCCTCATTGCCTGTATCCGCCACGGAGCCGCAGTCAAACGACCACCCTCATCACTGTCAAACGCTCCCTAAAAACACTTCTGTGAGCAGGCCTTCCTAATCGACCTGGCCCGGGTATCCTGGAAGGACATTGACCTCATTCCGTCAGTTGAGGATGCCTGGTCATTCTTTAAAAGCAACTTCCTCTCCATTTTAGATAAGCATGCTCCGTTCAAAAAATGCAGAACCAAGAACAGATACAGCCCTTGGTTCACTCCAGACCTGACTGCCCTCGACCAGCACAAAAACATCCTGTGGCGGACTGCAATAGCATCGAAGAGTCCCCGTGATATGCAACTGTTCAGGGAAGTCAGGAACCAATACACGCAGTCAGTCAGGAAAGCTAAGGCCAGCTTCTTCAGGCAGAAGTTTGCATCCTGTAGCTCCAACTCCCAAAAGTTCTGGGACACTGTGAAGTCCATGGAGAACAAGAGCACCTCCTCCCAGCTGCCCACTGCACTGAGGCTAGGTAACACGATCACCACCGATAAATCCATGATTATCGAAAACTTCAATAAGCATTTCTCAACGGCTGGCCATGCCTTCCGCCTGGCTTCTCCAACCTCGGCCAACAGCTCCGCCCCCCCCCCCCGCAGCTCCTCGCCCAAGCCTCTCCAGGTTCTCCTTTACCCAAATCCAGATAGCAGATGTTCTGAAAGAGCTCCAAAACCTGGACCCGTACAAATCAGCTGGGCTTGACAATCTGGACCCTCTATTTCTGAAACTATCCGCCGCCATTGTCGCAACCCCTATTAACCAGCCTGTTCAACCTCTCTTTCATATCGTCCGAGATCCCCAAGGATTGGAAAGCTGCCGCAGTCATCCCCCTCTTCAAAGGGGGAGACACCCTGGACCCAAACTGTTACAGACCTATATCCATCCTGCCCTGCCTATCTAAGGTCTTCGAAAGCCAAGTCAACAAACAGGTCACTGACCATCTCGAATCCCACCGTACCTTCTCCGCTGTGCAATCGGGTTTCCGAGCCGGTCACGGGTGCACCTCAGCCACACTCAAGGTACTAAACGATATCATAACCGCCATCGATAAAAGACAGTACTGTGCAGCCGTCTTCATCGACCTTGCCAAGGCCTTCGACTCTGTCAATCACCATATTCTTATCGGCAGACTCAGTAGCCTCGGTTTTTCGGATGACTGCCTTGCCTGGTTCACCATTTACTTTGCAGACAGATTTCAGTGTGTCAAATCGGAGGGCATGCTGTCCGGTCCTCTGGCAGTCTCTATGGGGGTGCCACAGGGTTCAATTCTCGGGCCGACTCTTTTCTCTGTATATATCAATGATGTTGCTCTTGCTGCGGGCGATTCCCTGATCCACCTCTACGCAGACGACACCATTCTATATACTTTCGGCCCGTCATTGGACACTGTGCTATCTAACCTCCAAACGAGCTTCAATGCCATACAACACTCCTTCCGTGGTCTCCAACTGCTCTTAAACGCTAGTAAAACCAAATGCATGCTTTTCAACCGATCGCTGCCTGCACCCGCATGCCCTACTAGCATCACCACCCTGGATGGTTCCGACCTTGAATATGTGGACATCTATAAGTACCTAGGTGTCTGGCTAGACTGCAAACTCTCCTTCCAGACTCATATCAAACATCTCCAATCGAAAATCAAATCAAGAGTCGGCTTTCTATTCTGCAACAAAGCCTCCTTCACTCATGCCGCCAAGCTTACCCTAGTAAAACTGACTATCCTACCGATCCTCGACTTCGGCGATGTCATCTACAAAATGGCTTCCAACACTCTACTCAGCAAACTGGATGCAGTCTATCACAGTGCCATCCGTTTTGTCACTAAAGCACCTTATACCACCCACCACTGCGACTTGTATGCTCTAGTCGGCTGGCCCTCGCTACATATTCGTCGCCAGACCCACTGGCTCCAGGTCATCTACAAGTCCATGCTAGGTAAAGCTCCGCCTTATCTCAGTTCACTGGTCACGATGGCAACACCCATCCGTAGCACGCGCTCCAGCAGGTGTATCTCATTGATCATCCCTAAAGCCAACACCTCATTCGGCCGCCTTTCGTTCCAGTACTCTGCTGCCTGTGACTGGAAAGAATTGCAAAATCTCTGAAGTTGGAGACTTTTATCTCCCTCACCAACTTCAAACATCAGCTATCTGAGCAGCTAACCGATCGCTGCAGCTGTACATATTCTATTGGTAAATAGCCCACCCATTTTCACCTACCTCATCCCCATACTGTTTTATTTATTTACTTTTCTGCTCTTTTGCACACCAATATCTCTACCTGTACATGACCATCTGATCATTTATCACTCCAGTGTTAATCTGCAAAATTGTAATTATTCGCCTACCTCATGCCTTTTGCACAAATTGTATATAGACTCCCCCCTTTTTTTTCTACTGTGTTATTGACTTGTTAATTGTTTACTCCATGTGTAACTCTGTGTTGTCTGTTCACACTGCTATGCTTTATCTTGGCCAGGTCGCAGTTGCAAATGAGAACTTGTTCTCAACTAGCCTACCTGGTTAAATAAAGGTGAAATAATTTTTTTTTTTTTTTTTTACCCTGGTCTAATGTAGTGGACCACTTCCCCTATTGACCCTGGTCTAATGTAGTGGACCACTTCCCCTATTGACCCTGGTCTAATGTAGTGGACCACATATGGAACAAGGTGCCATTTGGGATGCAGCCCATCTCTGAAAGTCTCCTTGTACTTGACCTTGGTTTACAATATTGATCCATCCTGAATCATCAGTCTCAGAGCTTCAGTCCACCCCTAAGCTCCAGCCCTCACTGATAAATGGCTCTCCTTATAGTACATGTTACTCTGTGTGCTTTACCGAGATCTTAACGCGTCTGATCTCATCACTGAATGAATGTAAGAACTCTCTCTCTCTCCCTTCCCCCAATCACTCTCTCCCTTCCCCCAATCTCTCTCTCTCTCTCTCTCTCTCTCCCTTCCCCCAATCTCTCTCTCTCTCTCTCTCTCTCTCTCTCTCTCTCTCTCCCGTCACCCAATCTCTCTCTCCCTTCCCCAATCTCTCTCTCTCTCTCTCTCTCTCTCTCTCTCTCTCTCTCTCTCTCTCTCTCTCTATCTCTGTCTCTCTCCCTTCCCCCCTCTCTCTCATCACTGAATGAATGTAGGAACTCTCTCTCTCTCCCTTCCCCCAATCTCTCTCTCCTTCCCCAATCTCTCTCTCTCTCTCTCTCTCTCCCTTCACCCAATCTCTCTCTCCCTTCCCCAATCTCTCTCTCTCTCTCTCTCTCTCTCTCTCTCTCTCTCTCTCTCTCTCTCTCTCTCTCTCTCTCTCCCTTCACCCAATCTCTCTCTCCCTTCCCCAATCTCTCTCTCTCTCTCTCTCTCTCTGTCTCTCTCCCTTCCCCAATCTCTCTCTCTCTCTCTCTCTCTCTCTCTCTCTCTCTCTCTCTCCCTCTCTCTTTCCCTTCATCCCTCTCTCTCTCTCTCCCTCTCTCCCTCTCTCTTTCCCTTCATCCCTCTCTCTCTCCCCCTCTCTTTCCCTTCACCCCTCCCTCTCTCTCACTCTCCCTCTCTTTCCCTCTCTTTCCCTCCCTCCCTCCCCTCCCCCTATATCTCTCTCCTCTGTTACCTGAGAAAGAGATGTTGAATCCTTGAAAGGAAATAGAGAAGTCAGAGATGAAGCGAAGCTGAGCCTTGTAGTTCCCGTAGAGGCCTGCGTTGACGGGCGCCGGACGCTCGGAGCCGGTGAGGCGAGCTAAAGGCAGGACGAAGCTGCCGTTCTCGGTGATCTGGAGGTAGTCATGGTGATCTTCCAAGTGGAAGGAATGGAACATGAACTGGACCCCTGAATAGTGCAGAACAGAGGGAAGAAGAAAAATATCAGATCATCAGATTTTTGGGGGGATTATGGGTATTAGCTCAAATGTTACAACTGGGATTTCTCGAGTAATGAAAGAGAACTTTTAAAGCTCTTTGAATGGTGAAATCTGATACAACAGATTTAGACAGGGTAGCCTACTGGTTAGAGAGTTGGGCCAGTAACCGTATGGTTGCTAGATCGAATCCCAGAGCTGATAAGGTAAAAAATCTTTCGTTCTTCCCCTGAACACGGCAGTTAACCCACTGTTCCTTGCCTAGTTAACCTCTTCAGTCGACCCTCTACTTTTTTGAACATTTTGTTAAAAATCGCGCAACATTTCAGCGCCCTGCTACTCATGCCAGGAATATAGTACGTTCATATGGTTAGAATGTGTGTATAGGAAACCCTTGGACGTTTTTAAAACTGGTTAAATCACGACTGTGGCTATTACATAACGTGCGTTACATCGGAAAGCGCAGGAAAACCTGATCACAGAAAATGGAAATAAATATCCTTGCGCCACTACCGCAATTGTTAACAGTGAGCCGATTAGATAAGACCGAGCATTCAACTCCCACAGCATCCCCATGATGTCGAGTATCTCAGAATTTAATCCTCTTTGATTCTTGGTTGAACCGAAAGAGGGGCACGACGTACCTCCGGTCTCCGCCCAGATCATTCCGGAAGAGCTCTCTCCTGAAATTTTTTCCAAGACGACAGCTAATGATATGTACATCGCCTACGGATGATTTTTATCGCTTATTAACGTTTACTAATACCTAAAGTAGCATTACAAACGTATTTCGAAGTGTTTTGTGAAAGTTTATCGTCTACTTTTTGAATTTAAAAAAATTACGTTACGTTGTGAAATCGCTGTTTTTTTCGTTTATCACACAGTCTACATATAACGATATCTTGGCTTTATATGGCCCGATTTAATCGAAATAACATTTACATTTACATTTAAGTCATTTAGCAGACGCTCTTATCCAGAGCGACTTACAAATTGGTGCGTTCACCTTAAGACATCCAGTGGAACAGCCACTTTACAATAGTGCATCTAAATCTTTTAAGGGGGGGTGAGAAGGATTACTTTATCCTATCCTAGGTATTCCTGAAAGAGGTGGGGTTTCAGGTGTCTCCGGAAGGTGGTGATTGACTCCGCTGTCCTGGCGTCGTGAGGGAGTTTGTTCCACCATTGGGGGGCCAGAGCAGCGAACAGTTTTGACTGGGCTGCGCGGGAACTGTGCTTCCTCAGTGGTAGGGAGGCGAGCAGGCCAGAGGTGGATGAACGCAGTGCCCTTGTTTGGGTGTAGGGCCTGATCAGAGCCTGGAGGTACTGAGGTGCCGTTCCCCTCACAGCTCCGTGAGGCAAGCACCATGGTCTTGTAGCGGATGCGAGCTTCAACTGGAAGCCAGTGGAGAGAGCGGAGGAGCTCTCATATTATTCATCTCATATGCATACGTATATACTGTACTCTACATCATCGACTGCATCCTTATGTAATACATGTATCACTAGCCACTTTAACTATGCCACTTTGTTTACTTTGTCTACATACTCATCTCATATGTATATACTGTACTCGATACCATCTACTGTATGCTGCTCTGTACCATCACTCATTCATATATCCTTATGTACATATTCTTTATCCCCTTACACTGTGTATAAGACAGTAGTTTTGGAATTGTTAGTTAGATTACTTACATTTACATTTACATTTAAGTCATTTAGCAGACGCTCTTGTTGGTTATCACTGCATTGTCGGAACTAGAAGCACAAGCATTTCGCTACACTCGCATTAACATCTGCTAACCATGTGTATGTGACAAATACAATTTGATTTGATTTGATTTGATTTGATTTCTTAAATTTACAGAAGGCAAATAATTTATCCAAACAAAATATAAGTGTTGATATTAATTGGCAGGGGTCTGTAATTGATGTATTTCTAATACCTTTTAAGACATTTTTTCTGGTAGATGTTGTCTAATACCCCCTTTTCCATCTGTTTGACCAGAAATCAAAGCCATTAGTTTCTAGGTTTCCATCCAATTGGCAACAGATTCTCATGCAAATATTTTTAAAATATGCATAAAGAAAATATGCAAAAAAATTCCACCAGTGGTGTGAATCCACCAAACTGACTTGTTGACATACAGTGACCTTGGAAAGGTGTGCACTTTCACCACCCTGTGAAATTCATAATAATGTATTTAATCTGTAGCCTAATAAACTTAATGGTTTCCCGAGTCCTAGTTGAGGACACACACCATGCCATTGCGTGACTCCCAATTGGATGATTGTTAAATCAATAATTGCGCTTAAAGGCATTTCCACAATGTCTAGCGTAATACATTTTACCGACACAAAAAAGATCCTCCCACCATGTCTAACAAAGAAATGTTCTGTCGGCATTTATAAAATTGGACGGAGCCTTCCTGTTTCCTTCAAAGCTGTTGTGATACATTTTGTATATAGCATGACTTTACTCGCATAAAAACTGTGGATGGAAACATGTGCCTAATTTTTAAGATGGGAAAATGGTTGAAAATGTATCTATGCCTTAATTTCCCCAAAATATACTCTTAGCTTTCATTTGACACCCAATTTGATATGCTCCTATGAACTTCACATGCTGGTGCTCATGGGTAATTTTACATGGAAATTACCATATAATACGAAATGTATGATGTAGTACATAATTACTTTAACCTAGATGCCCCAAATGTATCACCATTTTCTCAAGCCAAACACCATTATCATTTAGAATATGCCCTTTCATGACTCCAAAGTTCAGTGTAAACTACTTGATACATGTAGGTTTACATAGCAACATATCAATGATCATATTGCGAAGGTATTTCCTCATTATTTTAGACCTTACTCTCTATGGGCCCTATGTCTCATTACGGTGTTAGTGGAACTATTGGACAAATAAAGCTTGATAACTCATTGAATAGTGACTTTCCACAGAAGCAACTGGGGATGAGTCAGCAGAAGGTCCAGCAGAGAGTCCAGAAGAGAGAGAAGGAGTTGAAGGAGCTCCAACAGGCTGTGGAGTCTCTCAAGGTGAATATTGACCAGAGATGCACCTTTTCACTTCTCTCAAATAAAGACCCAATAGTGTTTATGGGACATCTAGGAGTGCCAACAAAGAAGATGGTGAAAGGTAATGACTGTTTTCTATTTTATTGTGCGATTTGTGTAACGCCGAAATGCTAATTATTTTGTTTACGTCCCCTGCTGTTGTAGTGTATTGGTGCATGCTATCAGATAATAGCTTCTCATGCTGTCGCCGAAAAGCATTTTAAAAATCTGACTTGTTGCCTGGATTCACAACGAGTGTAGCTTTAATTTGATACCCTGCATGTGTATTTTAATGAACTTTTGAGTTTTAACTAATACTATTAGCATTTAGCGTAGCGCATTTGCATTTCCAGAGCTCTAGTTGGGACGCAAGCGTCCCAGGTAGAGGTAAGAGGTTAAATAAAATAAAAAAGTATGTTTTAATAGAGACATACACGTGACACTGTCACACTTGTCATAGTTCTGTAGGTCCATTTGTATAAAAAAAGGGCTTTGAGTAAAAGACTGCATATTCTGTACTTTCCTACCTTTCCCATGTCCGACCTCCACCGTCCAGGTGCAGTTTAGAGAGTTGGGGTAGAGTTCTGGATATCCAGGAGACAGAATGATACCGCCAGGTCCTCTCACGTCCCCACCGCACGATGCTGGAGGATGACGAGAGACAATTATGCTAATAGTCAATGGTAATGCTATCCTGATGCTAATACACAATGCTAATGCTAGCCTGGTGCTATTACACAATGTTATTGCTAGCATGATGCTAATACACTATGCTAATGCTAGCCTGATGCTTATACACAATGCTAATGCTAGCCTGGTGCTAATACACAATGCTATTGGTAGTCTGATGCTAATACACTATGCTAATGCTAGCCTGATGCTTATACACAATGCTAATGCTAGCCTGGTGCTAATACACAATGCTATTGGTAGTCTGATGCTAATACACTATGCTAATGCTAGCCTGATGCTTATACACAATGCTAATGCTAGCCTGGTGCTAATACACAATGCTATTGGTAGTCTGATGCTAATACACTATGCTAATGCTAGCCTGATGCTTATACACAATGCTAATGCTAGCCTGGTGCTAATACACAATGCTATTGGTAGCCTGATGCTAATACACAATGCTAATGATAATACTAATCAACTTAATGCTATGATCCTCCTCACGCTCCACTATTGACATACATCTGATACATGTAATTTAGCGAACACTTTTATCCAACATTTTTTTTGTATGGCTGGTCAACAGGAATCAAACCCACTTTTGTATGGTTGGTCAACAGGAATAAAACCAACTTTTGTATTGCTGGTCAACAGGAATCAAACCCACTTTTGTATGGTTGGTCAACAGGAATAAAACCAACTTTTGTATTGCTGGTCAACAGGAATCAAACCCACTTTTGTATGGTTAGTCAACAGGAATCATACCCACATTTGTATGGTTAGTCAACAGGAATTAAACCCACTTTTGTATGGCTGGTCAACAGGAATCAAACCCACAACCATTGGTGTTGTGTGCAACATGCTCTACAAAATGAGCTACACGTTTTGCATGTCTTCCTTAGTGACATCATCAATATGATCCTGTGCATGCCTCCCTTAGTGACATCATCAATATGATCCTGTGCAATGTCTTCCTTAGTGACATCATCAATATGATCCTGTGCAATGTCTTCCTTAGTGACATCATCAATATGATCCTGTGCAATGTCTTCCTTAGTGACATCATCAATATGATCCTGTGCATGTCTTCCTTAGTGACATCATCAATATGATCCTGTGCAATGTCTTCCTTAGTGACATCATCAATATGATCCTGTGCAATGTCTTCCTTAGTGACATCATCAATATGATCCTGTGCAATGTCTTCCTTAGTGACATCATCAATATGATCTTTATCTTATCCACAGTAAAGTTAATGAGGTAAAGTCTCAATGGCGACTGGGCCACGGTGTTAATGTCAAGAGCCTGTTGAAAGTTTATCCACATTAATTAGCCATTGTTCACCAGCCACCAGCTCTCTACTGGCTGGTATTGTATTGTCATCATTGTAAAAGGTCATATGTTCTTTAAAGGACAATACTTGGCAAATATGACAATTTAAAAATTAAAAATAAAACTAATAAAATCTGTTTTTTTGTGGTTTTGTGTTCTTGTTAACCCCGGCTGCTGGCGTTATGCAGATGCCCCCCAGAAACACATCTGGCAGACACATATTTGAAGTTGAACTTGGTGGCTGGAGGACATGTTTTCTAAGTAATGAATGCCAATGAATGCCAATGAATGCCAATGAATGCCAATGAATGCCAGGCAGGTTCTTTTTTGGGGGGGAGGATGATAGCGATGCCTGGAGCTGTACAGCTGCAGTCACTACCCTTAGAGGCCTCAGCTCGATCCCTAATGGTAAGTGCACTACCCTTTATGGGTCCTGGTCAAAAGTAGTGCACTATAGGAAAGGGAATAAGGGTGCCATTTGCCATACTGCCGAGTCTCTCCAGGCAAACCGCACAGAAATCAAACCCTACCTCCCAAAATGATAGCAAATGTTTAATTAATGAGCCAAACGTACATGAAGTCATTACTAAGACATGAGCCGAGTGTTAGTTGGCGAGGCTTGTGGGTTTGAGTCTGGCACACCTGGTCTCAGACAGGAGCACTGTGTTGGACGCCTTGATGTGAAGCTATAGAGGGATATTAAATAGACTCTACTGGTACACTAGTATATGTGTTCAACCTCAGTAACAACATCTACCCTACTGTCTCCATAACATCTACCCTACTGTCTCCATGTGTCCACCCTCAGTAACAACATCTACCCTACTGTCTCCCTAACATCTACCCTACTGTCTCCCTAATATCTACCCTACTGTCTCCATGTGTTCACCCTCAGTAAAAACATCTACCCTACTGTCTCCCTAACATCTACCCTACTGTCTCCCTAATATCTACCCTACTGTCTCCATGTGTTCACCCTCAGTAACAACATCTACCCTACTGTCTCCCTAACATCTACCCTACTGTCTCCATGTGTCCACCCTCAGTAACATCTACCCTACTGTCTCCCTAACATCTACCCTACTGTCTCCATGTGTCCACCCTCAGTAACAACATCTACCCTACTGTCTCCATGTCCACCCTCAGTAACAACATCTACCCTACTGTCTCCCTAACATCTACCCTACTGTCTCCATATCCACCCTCAGTAACAACATCTACCCTACTGTCTCCCTAACATCTACCCTACTGGCTCCCTGTGTTCACCCTCATTAGCAACATCTACCCTGCTGTCTCCATGTGTCCACCCTCAGCAACATCTACCCTACTGTCTCCCTAACATCTACCCTACTGTCTCCATGTGTTCACCCTCAGTAGCAACATCTACCCTACTGTCTCCCTAACATCTACCCTACTGTCTCCCTAATATCTACCCTACTGTCTCCATGTTCACCCTCAGTAACAACATCTACCCTACTGTCTCCCTAACATCTACCCTACTGTCTCCATGTGTCCACCCTCAGTAACATCTACCCTACTGTCTCCCTAACATCTACCCTACTGTCTCCCTAACGTCTACCCTACTGTCTCCATGTGTCCACCCTCAGTAACAACATCTACCCTACTGTCTCCATGTATCCACCCTCATTAACAACATCTACCCTACTGTCTCCATGTGTTCACCCTCAGTAACAACATCTACCCTACTGTCTCCCTAACATCTACCCTACTGTCTCCATGTGTCCACCCTCAGTAACATCTACCCTACTGTCTCCATGTGTTCACCCTCAGTAACAACATCTACCCTACTGTCTCCCTAACATCTACCCTACTGTCTCCCTAATATCTACCCTACTGACTCCATGTGTTCACCCTCAGTAACAACATCTATCCTACTGTCTCCCTAACATCTACCCTACTGTCTCCCTAACATCTACCCTACTGTCTCCATGTATTAACCCTCAGTAACATCTACCCTACTGTCTCCCTAACATCTACCCTACTGTCTCCCTAACATCTACCCTACTGTCTCCATGTGTCCACCCTCAGTAACATCTACCCTACTGTCTCCCTAACATCTACCCTACTGTCTCCATGTGTCCACCCTCAGTAACAACATCTACCCTACTGTCTCCATGTCCACCCTCAGTAACAACATCTACCCTACTGTCTCCCTAACATCTACCCTACTGTCTCCATATCCACCCTCAGTAACAACATCTACCCTACTGTCTCCCTAAAATCTACCCTACTGGCTCCCTGTGTTCACCCTCATTAGCAACATCTACCCTGCTGTCTCCATGTGTCCACCCTCAGCAACATCTACCCTACTGTCTCCCTAACATCTACCCTACTGTCTCCATGTGTTCACCCTCAGTAGCAACATCTACCCTACTGTCTCCCTAACATCTACCCTACTGTCTCCCTAATATCTACCCTACTGTCTCCATGTGTTCACCCTCAGTAACAACATCTACCCTACTGTCTCCCTAACATCTACCCTACTGTCTCCATGTGTCCACCCTCAGTAACATCTACCCTGCTGTCTCCCTAACATCTACCCTACTGTCTCCCTAACATCTACCCTACTGTCTCCATGTGTCCACCCTCGGTAACAACATCTACCCTACTGTCTCCATGTCCACCCTCAGTAACAACATCTACCCTACTGTCTCCATGTGTTCAACCTCAGTAACAACATCTACCCTACTGTCTCCATAACATCTACCCTACTGTCTCCATGTGTCCACCCTCAGTAACAACATCTACCCTACTGTCTCCCTAACATCTACCCTACTGTCTCCCTAATATCTACCCTACTGTCTCCATGTGTTCACCCTCAGTAAAACATCTACCCTACTGTCTCCCTAACATCTACCCTACTGTCTCCCTAATATCTACCCTACTGTCTCCATGTGTTCACCCTCAGTAACAACATCTACCCTACTGTCTCCCTAACATCTACCCTACTGTCTCCATGTGTCCACCCTCAGTAACATCTACCCTACTGTCTCCCTAACATCTACCCTACTGTCTCCATGTGTCCACCCTCAGTAACAACATCTACCCTACTGTCTCCATGTCCACCCTCAGTAACAACATCTACCCTACTGTCTCCTAACATCTACCCTACTGTCTCCATATCCACCCTCAGTAACAACATCTACCCTACTGTCTCCCTAACATCTACCCTACTGGCTCCCTGTGTTCACCCTCATTAGCAACATCTACCCTGCTGTCTCCATGTGTCCACCCTCAGCAACATCTACCCTACTGTCTCCCTAACATCTACCCTACTGTCTCCATGTGTTCACCCTCAGTAGCAACATCTACCCTACTGTCTCCCTAACATCTACCCTACTGTCTCCCTAATATCTACCCTACTGTCTCCATGTGTTCACCCTCAGTAACAACATCTACCCTACTGTCTCCCTAACATCTACCCTACTGTCTCCATGTGTCCACCCTCAGTAACATCTACCCTACTGTCTCCCTAACATCTACCCTACTGTCTCCATGTGTCCACCCTCAGTAACAACATCTACCCTACTGTCTCCATGTCCACCCTCAGTAACAACATCTACCCTACTGTCTCCTAACATCTACCCTACTGTCTCCATATCCACCTCAGTAACAACATCTACCCTACTGTCTCCTAAAATCTACCCTACTGGCTCCTGTGTTCACCCTCATTAGCAACATCTACCCTGCTGTCTCCATGTGTCCACCCTCAGCAACATCTACCCTACTGTCTCCCTAACATCTACCCTACTGTCTCCATGTGTTCACCCTCAGTAGCAACATCTACCCTACTGTCTCCCTAACATCTACCCTACTGTCTCCCTAATATCTACCCTACTGTCTCCATGTGTTCACCCTCAGTAACAACATCTACCCTACTGTCTCCCTAACATCTACCCTACTGTCTCCATGTGTCCACCCTCAGTAACATCTACCCTACTGTCTCCCTAACATCTACCCTACTGTCTCCCTAACATCTACCCTACTGTCTCCATGTGTCCACCCTCGGTAACAACATCTACCCTACTGTCTCCATGTCCACCCTCAGTAACAACATCTACCCTACTGTCTCCATGTGTCCACCCTCAGTAACAACATCTACCCTACTGTCTCCCTAACATCTACCCTACTGTCTCCCTAATATCTACCCTACTGTCTCCATGTGTTCACCCTCAGTAAAAACATCTACCCTACTGTCTCCCTAACATCTACCCTACTGTCTCCCTAATATCTACCCTACTGTCTCCATGTGTTCACCCTCAGTAACAACATCTACCCTACTGTCTCCCTAACATCTACCCTACTGTCTCCATGTGTCCACCCTCAGTAACATCTACCCTACTGTCTCCCTAACATCTACCCTACTGTCTCCATGTGTCCACCCTCAGTAACAACATCTACCCTACTGTCTCCATGTCCATCCTCAGTAACAACATCTACCCTACTGTCTCCCTAACATCTACCCTACTGTCTCCATATCCACCTCAGTAACAACATCTACCCTACTGTCTCCCTAACATCTACCCTACTGGCTCCCTGTGTTCACCCTCATTAGCAACATCTACCCTGCTGTCTCCATGTGTCCACCCTCAGCAACATCTACCCTACTGTCTCCCTAACATCTACCCTACTGTCTCCATGTGTTCACCCTCAGTAGCAACATCTACCCTACTGTCTCCCTAACATCTACCCTACTGTCTCCCTAATATCTACCCTACTGTCTCCATGTGTTCACCCTCAGTAACAACATCTACCCTACTGTCTCCTAACATCTACCCTACTGTCTCCATGTGTCCACCCTCAGTAACATCTACCCTACTGTCTCCTAACATCTACCCTACTGTCTCCTAACATCTACCCTACTGTCTCCATGTGTCCACCCTCAGTAACAACATCTACCCTACTGTCTCCATGTATCCACCCTCATTAACAACATCTACCCTACTGTCTCCATGTGTTCACCCTCAGTAACAACATCTACCCTACTGTCTCCCTAACATCTACCCTACTGTCTCCCTAATATCTACCCTACTGTCTCCATGTGTTCACCCTCAGTAACAACATCTACCCTACTGTCTCCCTAACATCTACCCTACTGTCTCCATGTGTCCACCCTCAGTAACATCTACCCTACTGTCTCCATGTGTTCACCCTCAGTAACAACATCTACCCTACTGTCTCCCTAACATCTACCCTACTGTCTCCCTAATATCTACCCTACTGACTCCATGTGTTCACCCTCAGTAACAACATCTATCCTACTGTCTCCCTAACATCTACCCTACTGTCTCCCTAATATCTACCCTACTGTCTCCATGTGTTCACCCTCAATAACAAAATCTACCCTACTGTCTCCCTAACATCTACCCTACTGTCTCCATGTATCCACCCTCAGTAACATCTACCCTACTGTCTCCCTAACATCTACCCTACTGTCTCCCTAACATCTACCCTACTGTCTCCATGTGTCCACCTCAGTAACAACATCTACCCTACTGTCTCCATGTCCACCCTCAGTAACAACATCTACCCTACTGTCTCCCTAACATCTACCCTACTGTCTCCATATCCACCCTCAGTAACAACATCTACCCTACTGTCTCCCTAAAATCTACCCTACTGGCTCCCTGTGTTCACCCTCATTAGCAACATCTACCCTGCTGTCTCCATGTGTCCACCCTCAGCAACATCTACCCTACTGTCTCCCTAACATCTACCCTACTGTCTCCATGTGTTCACCCTCAGTAGCAACATCTACCCTACTGTCTCCTAACATCTACCCTACTGTCTCCCTAATATCTACCCTACTGTCTCCTAACATCTACCCTACTGTCTCCATGTGTCCACCCTCAGTAACATCTACCCTACTGTCTCCCTAACATCTACCCTACTGTCTCCTAACATCTACCCTACTGTCTCCATGTGTCCACCTCGGTAACAACATCTACCCTACTGTCTCCATGTCCACCCTCAGTAACAACATCTACCCTACTGTCTCCATGTGTTCACCCTCAGTAACAACATCTACCCTACTGTCTCCCTAACATCTACCCTACTGTCTCCATGTGTTCACCTCAGTAACAACATCTACCCTACTGTCTCCCTAACATCTACCCTACTGTCTCCATGTGTTCACCCTCAGTAACAACATCTACCCTACTGTCTCCCTAACATCTACCCTACTGTCTCCATGTGTCCACCCTCAGTAACATCTACCCTACTGTCTCCCTAACATCTACCCTACTGTCTCCCTAACATCTACCCTACTGTCTCCATGTGTCCACCCTCGGTAACAACATCTACCCTACTGTCTCCATGTCCACCTCAGTAACAACATCTACCCTACTGTCTCCATGTGTTCACCCTCAGTAACAACATCTACCCTACTGTCTCCATAACATCTACCCTACTGTCTCCATGTGTCCACCCTCAGTAACAACATCTACCCTACTGTCTCCCTAACATCTACCCTACTGTCTCCCTAATATCTACCCTACTGTCTCCATGTGTTCACCCTCAGTAAAAACATCTACCCTACTGTCTCCCTAACATCTACCCTACTGTCTCCCTAATATCTACCCTACTGTCTCCATGTGTTCACCTCAGTAACAACATCTACCCTACTGTCTCCTAACATCTACCCTACTGTCTCCATGTGTCCACCCTCAGTAACATCTACCCTACTGTCTCCCTAACATCTACCCTACTGTCTCCATGTGTCCACCCTCAGTAACAACATCTACCCTACTGTCTCCATGTCCATCCTCAGTAACAACATCTACCCTACTGTCTCCCTAACATCTACCCTACTGTCTCCATATCCACCCTCAGTAACAACATCTACCCTACTGTCTCCCTAACATCTACCCTACTGGCTCCCTGTGTTCACCCTCATTAGCAACATCTACCCTGCTGTCTCCATGTGTCCACCTCAGCAACATCTACCCTACTGTCTCCCTAACATCTACCCTACTGTCTCCATGTGTTCACCCTCAGTAGCAACATCTACCCTACTGTCTCCCTAACATCTACCCTACTGTCTCCCTAATATCTACCCTACTGTCTCCATGTGTTCACCCTCAGTAACAACATCTACCCTACTGTCTCCCTAACATCTACCCTACTGTCTCCATGTGTCCACCCTCAGTAACATCTACCCTACTGTCTCCCTAACATCTACCCTACTGTCTCCCTAACGTCTACCCTACTGTCTCCATGTGTCCACCCTCAGTAACAACATCTACCCTACTGTCTCCATGTATCCACCCTCATTAACAACATCTACCCTACTGTCTCCATGTGTTCACCCTCAGTAACAACATCTACCCTACTGTCTCCCTAACATCTACCCTACTGTCTCCCTAATATCTACCCTACTGTCTCCATGTGTTCACCCTCAGTAACAACATCTACCCTACTGTCTCCCTAACATCTACCCTACTGTCTCCATGTGTCCACCCTCAGTAACATCTACCCTACTGTCTCCATGTGTTCACCCTCAGTAACAACATCTACCCTACTGTCTCCCTAACATCTACCCTACTGTCTCCCTAATATCTACCCTACTGACTCCATGTGTTCACCCTCAGTAACAACATCTATCCTACTGTCTCCCTAACATCTACCCTACTGTCTCCCTAATATCTACCCTACTGTCTCCCTAACATCTACCCTACTGTCTCCATGTGTCCACCCTCAGTAACATCTACCCTACTGTCTCCCTAACATCTACCCTACTGTCTCCCTAACATCTACCCTACTGTCTCCATGTGTCCACCCTCGGTAACAACATCTACCCTACTGTCTCCATGTCCACCCTCAGTAACAACATCTACCCTACTGTCTCCATGTGTTCACCCTCAGTAACAACATCTACCCTACTGTCTCCCTAACATCTACCCTACTGTCTCCATGTGTTCACCCTCAGTAACAACATCTACCCTACTGTCTCCCTAACATCTACCCTACTGTCTCCATGTGTTCACCCTCAGTAACAACATCTACCCTACTGTCTCCCTAACATCTACCCTACTGTCTCCATGTGTCCACCCTCAGTAACATCTACCCTACTGTCTCCCTAACATCTACCCTACTGTCTCCCTAACATCTACCCTACTGTCTCCATGTGTCCACCCTCGGTAACAACATCTACCCTACTGTCTCCATGTCCACCCTCAGTAACAACATCTACCCTACTGTCTCCATGTGTTCACCCTCAGTAACAACATCTACCCTACTGTCTCCATAACATCTACCCTACTGTCTCCATGTGTCCACCCTCAGTAACAACATCTACCCTACTGTCTCCCTAACATCTACCCTACTGTCTCCCTAATATCTACCCTACTGTCTCCATGTGTTCACCCTCAGTAAAAACATCTACCCTACTGTCTCCCTAACATCTACCCTACTGTCTCCCTAATATCTACCCTACTGTCTCCATGTGTTCACCCTCAGTAACAACATCTACCCTACTGTCTCCCTAACATCTACCCTACTGTCTCCATGTGTCCACCCTCAGTAACATCTACCCTACTGTCTCCCTAACATCTACCCTACTGTCTCCATGTGTCCACCCTCAGTAACAACATCTACCCTACTGTCTCCATGTCCATCCTCAGTAACAACATCTACCCTACTGTCTCCCTAACATCTACCCTACTGTCTCCATATCCACCCTCAGTAACAACATCTACCCTACTGTCTCCCTAACATCTACCCTACTGGCTCCCTGTGTTCACCCTCATTAGCAACATCTACCCTGCTGTCTCCATGTGTCCACCCTCAGCAACATCTACCCTACTGTCTCCCTAACATCTACCCTACTGTCTCCATGTGTTCACCCTCAGTAGCAACATCTACCCTACTGTCTCCCTAACATCTACCCTACTGTCTCCCTAATATCTACCCTACTGTCTCCATGTGTTCACCCTCAGTAACAACATCTACCCTACTGTCTCCCTAACATCTACCCTACTGTCTCCATGTGTCCACCCTCAGTAACATCTACCCTACTGTCTCCCTAACATCTACCCTACTGTCTCCCTAACGTCTACCCTACTGTCTCCATGTGTCCACCTCAGTAACAACATCTACCCTACTGTCTCCATGTATCCACCCTCATTAACAACATCTACCCTACTGTCTCCATGTGTTCACCCTCAGTAACAACATCTACCCTACTGTCTCCCTAACATCTACCCTACTGTCTCCTAATATCTACCCTACTGTCTCCATGTGTTCACCCTCAGTAACAACATCTACCCTACTGTCTCCTAACATCTACCCTACTGTCTCCATGTGTCCACCTCAGTAACATCTACCCTACTGTCTCCATGTGTTCACCCTCAGTAACAACATCTACCCTACTGTCTCCCTAACATCTACCCTACTGTCTCCCTAATATCTACCCTACTGACTCCATGTGTTCACCCTCAGTAACAACATCTATCCTACTGTCTCCCTAACATCTACCCTACTGTCTCCCTAATATCTACCCTACTGTCTCCATGTGTTCACCCTCAATAACAAAATCTACCCTACTGTCTCCCTAACATCTACCCTACTGTCTCCATGTATCCACCCTCAGTAACATCTACCCTACTGTCTCCCTAACATCTACCCTACTGTCTCCCTAACATCTACCCTACTGTCTCCATGTGTCCACCCTCAGTAACAACATCTACCCTACTGTCTCCATGTCCACCCTCAGTAACAACATCTACCCTACTGTCTCCCTAACATCTACCCTACTGTCTCCATATCCACCCTCAGTAACAACATCTACCCTACTGTCTCCCTAAAATCTACCCTACTGGCTCCCTGTGTTCACCCTCATTAGCAACATCTACCCTGCTGTCTCCATGTGTCCACCCTCAGCAACATCTACCCTACTGTCTCCCTAACATCTACCCTACTGTCTCCATGTGTTCACCCTCAGTAGCAACATCTACCCTACTGTCTCCCTAACATCTACCCTACTGTCTCCTAATATCTACCCTACTGTCTCCCTAACATCTACCCTACTGTCTCCATGTGTCCACCCTCAGTAACATCTACCCTACTGTCTCCCTAACATCTACCCTACTGTCTCCTAACATCTACCCTACTGTCTCCATGTGTCCACCTCGGTAACAACATCTACCCTACTGTCTCCATGTCCACCCTCAGTAACAACATCTACCCTACTGTCTCCATGTGTTCACCCTCAGTAACAACATCTACCCTACTGTCTCCCTAACATCTACCCTACTGTCTCCATGTGTTCACCCTCAGTAACAACATCTACCCTACTGTCTCCCTAACATCTACCCTACTGTCTCCATGTGTCCACCCTCAGTAACATCTACCCTACTGTCTCCCTAACATCTACCCTACTGTCTCCCTAACATCTACCCTACTGTCTCCCTAACATCTACCCTACTGTCTCCCTAATATCTACCCTACTGTCTCCATGTGTTCACCCTCAGTAACAACATCTACCCTACTGTCTCCCTAACATCTACCCTACTGTCTCCATGTGTCCACCCTCAGTAACATCTACCCTACTGTCTCCCTAACATCTACCCTACTGTCTCCCTAACATCTACCCTACTGTCTCCCTAACATCTACCCTACTGTCTCCTAATATCTACCCTACTGTCTCCATGTGTTCACCCTCAGTAACAACATCTACCCTACTGTCTCCCTAACATCTACCCTACTGTCTCCATGTGTCCACCCTCAGTAACATCTACCCTACTGTCTCCATGTGTTCACCCTCAGTAACAACATCTACCCTACTGTCTCCCTAACATCTACCCTACTGTCTCCCTAATATCTACCCTACTGACTCCCTAACATCTACCCTACTGTCTCCATGTGTTCACCCTCAGTAACAACATCTACCCTACTGTCTCCCTAACATCTACCCTACTGTCTCCATGTGTTCACCCTCAGTAACAACATCTACCCTACTGTCTCCCTAACATCTACCCTACTGTCTCCATGTGTCCACCCTCAGTAACATCTACCCTACTGTCTCCCTAACATCTACCCTACTGTCTCCCTAACATCTACCCTACTGTCTCCATGTGTCCACCCTCGGTAACAACATCTACCCTACTGTCTCCATGTCCACCCTCAGTAACAACATCTACCCTACTGTCTCCATGTGTTCACCCTCAGTAACAACATCTACCCTACTGTCTCCATAACATCTACCCTACTGTCTCCATGTGTCCACCTCAGTAACAACATCTACCCTACTGTCTCCCTAACATCTACCCTACTGTCTCCCTAATATCTACCCTACTGTCTCCATGTGTTCACCCTCAGTAAAAACATCTACCCTACTGTCTCCCTAACATCTACCCTACTGTCTCCCTAATATCTACCCTACTGTCTCCATGTGTTCACCTCAGTAACAACATCTACCCTACTGTCTCCCTAACATCTACCCTACTGTCTCCATGTGTCCACCTCAGTAACATCTACCCTACTGTCTCCTAACATCTACCCTACTGTCTCCATGTGTCCACCCTCAGTAACAACATCTACCCTACTGTCTCCATGTCCATCCTCAGTAACAACATCTACCCTACTGTCTCCCTAACATCTACCCTACTGTCTCCATATCCACCCTCAGTAACACCATCTACCCTACTGTCTCCTAACATCTACCCTACTGGCTCCCTGTGTTCACCCTCATTAGCAACATCTACCCTGCTGTCTCCATGTGTCCACCTCAGCAACATCTACCCTACTGTCTCCCTAACATCTACCCTACTGTCTCCATGTGTTCACCCTCAGTAGCAACATCTACCCTACTGTCTCCTAACATCTACCCTACTGTCTCCCTAATATCTACCCTACTGTCTCCATGTGTTCACCCTCAGTAACAACATCTACCCTACTGTCTCCCTAACATCTACCCTACTGTCTCCATGTGTCCACCCTCAGTAACATCTACCCTACTGTCTCCCTAACATCTACCCTACTGTCTCCCTAACGTCTACCCTACTGTCTCCATGTGTCCACCCTCAGTAACAACATCTACCCTACTGTCTCCATGTATCCACCCTCATTAACAACATCTACCCTACTGTCTCCATGTGTTCACCCTCAGTAACAACATCTACCCTACTGTCTCCCTAACATCTACCCTACTGTCTCCCTAATATCTACCCTACTGTCTCCATGTGTTCACCCTCAGTAACAACATCTACCCTACTGTCTCCCTAACATCTACCCTACTGTCTCAATGTGTCCACCCTCAGTAACATCTACCCTACTGTCTCCTTAACATCTACCCTACTGTCTCCCTAACATCTACCCTACTGTCTCCATGTGTCCACCCTCAGTAACAACATCTACCCTACTGTCTCCATGTCCACCCTCAGTAACAACATCTACCCTACTGTCTCCCTAACATCTACCCTACTGTCTCAATGTGTTCACCCTCAGTAACAACATCTACCCTACTCTCTCCCTAACATCTACCCTACTGTCTCCCTAACATCTACCCTACTGTCTCCCTAACATCTACCCTACTGTCTCCATGTGTTCACCCTCAGTAACAACATCTACCCTACTGTCTCCCTAACATCTACCCTACTGTCTCCCTAATATCTACCCGACTGTCTCCATGTGTTCACCCTCAGTAACAACATCTACCCTACTGTCTCCCTAACATCTACCCTACTGTCTCCATGTATCCACCCTCAGTAACATCTACCCTACTGTCTCCCTAACATCTACCCTACTGTCCCCCTAACATCTACCCTACTGTCTCCATGTGTCCACCCTCAGTAACAACATCTACCCTACTGTCTCCCTGTGTTCACCCTCAGTAACAACATCTACCCTACTGTCTCCCTAATATCTACCCTACTGACTCCATGTGTTCACCCTCAGTAACAACATCTACCCTACTGTCTCCCTAACATCTACCCTACTGTCTCCCTAATATCTACCCTACTGTCTCCATGTGTTCACCCTCAGTAACAACATCTACCCTACTGTCTCCCTAACATCTACCCTACTGTCTCCATGTGTCCACCCTCAGTAACATCTACCCTACTGTCTCCATGTGTTCACCCTCAGTAACAACATCTACCCTACTGTCTCCCTAACATCTACCCTACTGTCTCCCTAATATCTACCCTACTGACTCCATGTGTTCACCCTCAGTAACAACATCTATCCTACTGTCTCCCTAACATCTACCCTACTGTCTCCCTAATATCTACCCTACTGTCTCCATGTGTTCACCCTCAATAACAAAATCTACCCTACTGTCTCCCTAACATCTACCCTACTGTCTCCATGTATCCACCCTCAGTAACATCTACCCTACTGTCTCCCTAACATCTACCCTACTGTCTCCCTAACATCTACCCTACTGTCTCCATGTGTCCACCCTCAGTAACAACATCTACCCTACTGTCTCCATGTCCACCCTCAGTAACAACATCTACCCTACTGTCTCCCTAACATCTACCCTACTGTCTCCATATCCACCCTCAGTAACAACATCTACCCTACTGTCTCCCTAAAATCTACCCTACTGGCTCCCTGTGTTCACCCTCATTAGCAACATCTACCCTGCTGTCTCCATGTGTCCACCCTCAGCAACATCTACCCTACTGTCTCCCTAACATCTACCCTACTGTCTCCATGTGTTCACCCTCAGTAGCAACATCTACCCTACTGTCTCCCTAACATCTACCCTACTGTCTCCCTAATATCTACCCTACTGTCTCCCTAACATCTACCCTACTGTCTCCATGTGTCCACCCTCAGTAACATCTACCCTACTGTCTCCCTAACATCTACCCTACTGTCTCCCTAACATCTACCCTACTGTCTCCATGTGTCCACCCTCGGTAACAACATCTACCCTACTGTCTCCATGTCCACCCTCAGTAACAACATCTACCCTACTGTCTCCATGTGTTCACCCTCAGTAACAACATCTACCCTACTGTCTCCCTAACATCTACCCTACTGTCTCCATGTGTTCACCCTCAGTAACAACATCTACCCTACTGTCTCCCTAACATCTACCCTACTGTCTCCATGTGTCCACCCTCAGTAACATCTACCCTACTGTCTCCCTAACATCTACCCTACTGTCTCCCTAACATCTACCCTACTGTCTCCATGTGTCCACCCTCAGTAACAACATCTACCCTACTGTCTCCATGTGTTCACCCTCAGTAACAACATCTACCCTACTGTCTCCCTAACATCTACCCTACTGTCTCCCTAATATCTACCCTACTGTCTCCATGTGTTCACCCTCAGTAACAACATCTACCCTACTGTCTCCCTAACATCTACCCTACTGTCTCAATGTGTCCACCCTCAGTAACATCTACCCTACTGTCTCCTTAACATCTACCCTACTGTCTCCCTAACATCTACCCTACTGTCTCCATGTGTCCACCCTCAGTAACAACATCTACCCTACTGTCTCCATGTCCACCCTCAGTAACAACATCTACCCTACTGTCTCCCTAACATCTACCCTACTGTCTCAATGTGTTCACCCTCAGTAACAACATCTACCCTACTCTCTCCCTAACATCTACCCTACTGTCTCCCTAACATCTACCCTACTGTCTCCCTAACATCTACCCTACTGTCTCCATGTGTTCACCCTCAGTAACAACATCTACCCTACTGTCTCCCTAACATCTACCCTACTGTCTCCTAATATCTACCCGACTGTCTCCATGTGTTCACCCTCAGTAACAACATCTACCCTACTGTCTCCCTAACATCTACCCTACTGTCTCCATGTATCCACCCTCAGTAACATCTACCCTACTGTCTCCCTAACATCTACCCTACTGTCCCCCTAACATCTACCCTACTGTCTCCATGTGTCCACCCTCAGTAACAACATCTACCCTACTGTCTCCCTGTGTTCACCCTCAGTAACAACATCTACCCTACTGTCTCCCTAATATCTACCCTACTGACTCCATGTGTTCACCCTCAGTAACAACATCTACCCTACTGTCTCCCTAACATCTACCCTACTGTCTCCCTAATATCTACCCTACTGTCTCCATGTGTTCACCCTCAATAACAACATCTACCCTACTGTCTCCCTAACATCTACCCTACTGTCTCCATGTATCCACCCTCAGTAACATCTACCCTACTGTCTCCCTAACATCTACCCTACTGTCTTCCTAACATCTACCCTACTGTCTCCATGTGTCCACCCTCAGTAACAACATCTACCCTACTGTCTCCATGTCCACCCTCAGTAACAACATCTACCCTACTGTCTCCCTAACATCTACCCTACTGTCTCCCTAACATCTACCCTACTGTCTCCATGTGTTCATCGTCAGTAACAAAATCTACCCTACTGTCTCCCTAACATCTACCCTACTGTCTCCATGTGTCCATCCTCAGTAGCAACATGTACCCTACTGTCTCCACGTGTCCACCCTCAGTAACAACATCTACCCTACTGTCTCCCTAACATCTACCCTACTTTATCCATGTGTCCACCCTCAGTAACAACATCTACCCTACTGTCTCCATGTGTTCACCCTCAGTAGCAACATCTACCCTACTGTCTCCCTAACATCTACATGTGTCCACCCTCAGTAACAACATCTACACTACTGTCTCCCTAACATCTACCCTACTGTCTCCATGTGTTCATTCTCAGTAACAACATCTACCCTACTGCCTCCCTAACATCTACCCTACTGTCTCCATGTGTTCACCCTCAGTAACAACATCTACCCTAACATCTACCCTACTGTCTCCCTAACATCTACCCTACTGTCTCCATGTGTCCATCCTCAGTAGCAACATCTACCCTACTGTCTCCATGTGTTCACCGTCAGTAACAAAATCTACCCTACTGTCTCCCTAACATCTACCCTACTGTCTCCCTAACATCTACCCTACTGTCTCCATGTGTCCACCCTCAGTAACAACATCTACCCTACTGTCTCCATGTGTCTACCCTCAGTAACAACATCTACCCTACTGTCTTCCTAACATCTACCCTACTGTCTCCCTAACATCTACCCTACTGTCTCCATGTGTCCATCCTCAGTAGCAACATCTACCCTACTGTCTCCATGTGTTCACCGTCAGTAACAAAATCTACCCTACTGTCTCCCTAACATCTACTCTACTGTCTCCCTAACATCTACCCTACTGTCTCCATGTGTCCACCCTCAGTAACAACATCTACCCTACTGTCTCCCTAACATCTACCCTACTGTCTCTGTGTGTTCACCCTCAGTAACAGCATCTACCCTACTGTCTCCATGTGTTCACCCTCAGTAACAACATCTACCCGAACCCCCTACCATCCTAACACCCTACCATCCTACCTCCTAACCCCTTAACCCCTACCATCCTAACCTCTAAACTCTACTAACTAACCATGTCTATTATATTGTCCCAGTAGGGAGGTGAGTGACAGGAAGACTCTACTAACTAACCATGTCTATTATATTGTCCCAGTAGGGAGGTGAGTGGTAGGAAGACTCTGTCTCTATATCATGTATTGATTTGATGTAAAGTGTAGTGGGCCTTATAGATAATACAGTGTAACGTGTGTTAGTACATCAAGCCCTATGACTCTACCTCCTGCCAATCTCCTCCTACACTTTCTCTCCAGTACATCGTCCCTGTACAGGTGTGGTGACTGGGACGATCTACCAAATACGCCCCTGAAATATTTAAAACGTTCCATGGAGCATTTCGGGAACAAAAGTGATTGTTTATTAATTCAAGGACACAGGTATAGCTTCATCGGGAATACTGCTTAGGGTGTGACATTAAAATGTAATCCCTGCCCAGTAGGTGTTGGGTGAACCGTATAAATACCCTTAAACCCTGCACCCAGATCTGTATGTGCAGCAGATTGGTCTGAATATGGCTGTCGTGCCGAGCTGGAGAGAAGGTTACGTGTTTGACATTCAAAGGAACAAACACAGCAGATAGGAGTTGGCTGGAGCACATCAGGATGAGACCGGGCTAGGTTCACTGAGATGACACATCCGGATGAGACCGGGCTAGCTTCATTGAGATGACACATCCAGATGAGACTGGGCTAGCTTCATTGAGATGACACATCCAGATGAGACCGGGCTAGCTTCATTGAGATGACACATCCAGATGAGACCGGGCTAGCTTCATTAAGATGACACATCCAGATGAGACCGGGCTAGGTTCACTGAGATGACACATCCAGAGGAGACCGGGCTAGCTTCACTGAGATGACACATCCAGATGAGACCGGGCTAGCTTCATTGAAATGACACTTCCAGATGAGACCGGGCTAGCTTCATTGAAATGACACATCCAGATGAGACCGGGCTAGCTTCATTTAAATGACACATCCAGATGAGACCAGGCTAGCTTCATTGAAATGACACATCCAGATGAGACCAGGCTAGCTTCATTGAAATGACACATCCATTGAGACTGGGCTACCATCATTGAGATGACACATCCAGATGAGACCGGGCTAGGTTCACTGAGATGACACATCCAGAGGAGACCGGGCTAGCTTCACTGAGATGACACATCCAGATGAGACCGGGCTAGCTTCATTGAAATGACACTTCCAGATGAGACCGGGCTAGCTTCATTGAAATGACACATCCAGATGAGACCGGGCTAGCTTCATTTAAATGACACATCCAGATGAGACCAGGCTAGCTTCATTGAAATGACACATCCAGATGAGACCAGGCTAGCTTCATTGAAATGACACATCCATTGAGACTGGGCTACCATCATTGAGATGACACATCCAAATGAGACCAGGCTACCTTCATTGAGATGACACATCCAGATGAGACCGGGCTAGCTTCATTAAGATGACATATCCAAATAAGACCGGGCTAGCTTCATTGAGATGACACATCCAGATGAGACCGGGCTAGCTTCATTGAGATGACACATCCAGATGAGACCGGGCTAGCTTCACTGAGATGACACAACCAAATGAGACCGGGCTAGCTTCATTGAGATGACACACCAAATGACACCGGGCTAGCTTCATTGAGATGACACATCCAAATGAGACCGGGCTAGCTTCATTGAGATGACACATCCAAATGAGACTGGGCTACCATCATTGAGATGACACAACCAAATGAGACCGGGCTAGCTTCACTGAGATGACACATCCAGATGAGACCGGGCTAGCTTCATTAAGATGACACATCCAAATGAGACCGGGCTAGCTTCATTGAGATGACACATCCGGATGAGACCGGGCTAGCTTCACTGAGATGACACATCCGGATGAGAATGGGCTAGCGTCATTGAGATGAGACATCCAGATGAGACCGGGCTAGCTTCATTGAGATGACACATCCAGATGGGACAGTGCTAGCTTCATTGAGATGACACATCCAGATGAGACTGGGCTAGCTTCATTAAGATGACACATCCAAATGAGACCGGGCTAGCTTCATTGAGATGACACATCCAAATGAGACTGGGCTACCATCATTGAGATGACACATCCAAATGAGACCGGGCTAGCTTCACTGAGATGACACATCCAGATGATACCGGGCTAGCTTCATTGAGATGACACACCAAATGACACCGGGCTAGCTTCATTGAGATGACACATCCAAATGAGACTGGGCTACCATCATTGAGATGACACAACCAAATGAGACCGGGCTAGCTTCACTGAGATGACACATCCAGATGAGACCGAGCTAGCTTCATTAAGATGACACATCCAAATGAGACCGGGCTAGCTTCATTGAGATGACACATCCGGATGAGACCGGGCTAGCTTCACTGAGATGACACATCCGGATGAGACTGGGCTAGCGTCATTGAGATGAGACATCCAGATGAGACCGGGCTAGCTTCATTGAGATGACACATCCAGATGGGACAGTGCTAGCTTCATTGAGATGACACATCCAGATGAGACTGGGCTAGCTTCATTAAGATGACACACCAAATGACACTGGGCTAGCTTCATTGAGATGACACATCCAAATGAGACCGGGCTAGCTTCATTGAGATGACACATCCAAATGAGACTGGGCTACCATCATTGAGATGACACATCCAAATGAGACCGGGCTAGCTTCACTGAGATGACACATCCAGATGATACCGGGCTAGCTTCATTGAGATGACACATCCAGATGAGACCGGGCTAGCTTCATTGAGATGACACATCCAGATGAGACCGGGCTAGCTTCACTGAGATGACACAACCAAATGACACCGAGCTAGCTTCATTGAGATGACACATCCAAATGAGACCGGGCTAGCTTCATTGAGATGACACATCCAAATGAGACTGGGCTACCATCATTGAGATGACACATCCAAATGAGACCGGGCTAGCTTCATTAAGATGACACATCCAAATGAGACCGGGTTAGCTTCATTGAGATGACACATCCAGATGAGACCGGGCTAGCTTCACTGAGATGACACATCCAGATGAGAATGGGCTAGCTTCATTGAGATGACACATCCAGATGAGACCGGGCTAGCTTCATTGAGATGAGACATCCAGATGAGACTGGGCTAGCTTCATTGAGATGACACATCCAGATGGGACAGGGCTAGCTTCATTGAGATGACACATCCAGATGAGACCGGGCTAGCTTCATTGAGATGACACATCCAGATGGGACCGGGCTAGCTTCGTTGAGATGACACATCCAGATGAGACCGGGCTAGATTCATTGAGGTGATACATCCAGATGAGACCGGGCTAGCTTCATTGAGATGAGACATCCAGATGAAAACGGGCTAGCTTCATTGAGATGACACATCCAGATGAGACTGGGCTAGGTTCATTGAGATGACACATCCAGATGAAACCAGGCGAGCTTCATTGAGATGACACGTCCAGATGATACCGGGCTAGCTTCATTAAGATGACACATCCAAATAAGACCGGGCTAGCTTCATTGAGATGATACATCCAGATGAGACCGTGATAGCTTCATTAAGATGACACATCCAGATGGGACCAGGCTAGCTTCACTGAGATGACACATCCAGATTAGACCGGGCTAGCTTCATTGAGATGACACATCCAGATGAGACCGGGCTAGATTCATTGAGGTGATACATCCAGATGAGACCGGGCTAGCTTCATTGAGATGACACATCCAGATGAGACCGGGCTAGCTTCATTGAGATGATACATCCAGATGAGACCGGGCTAGCTTCATTAAGATGACACATCCAGATGGGACCGGGCTAGCTTCATTAAGATGACACATCCAGATGGGACCAGGCTAGCTTCACTGAGATGACACATCCAGATGAGACCGGGCTAGCTTCATTGAGATGACACATCCAGATGGGACCAGGCTAGCTTCACTGAGATGACACATCCAGATGAGACCGGGCTAGCTTCATTGAGATGACACATCCAGATGAGACCGGGCTAGCTTCATTAAGATGACACATCCAGATGAGACCAGGCTAGCTTCACTGAGATGACACATTATATATTCATCTAAACCATAGCATCATATGTGGACAGTGGACAAGGCTATGCATTATTGAGATGATAAATAAAGATTCATTATGTATTTAGTAACATACCATCACTATGAAGAACATAGCCCCCCTCACATCAATCTGGACCTTGAAGCCAGTTCCACTGTTTTTTATCTGGGACTGATTTAGACCTGGGACACCAGGTGGGTGAATCCCCTGTAATCAGGGCCTGATTTAGACCTGGGACACCAGGTGGGTGATTCCCCTCTAATCAGGGCCTGATTTAGACCTGGGACACCAGGTGGGTGATTCCCCTCTAATCAGGGACTGATTTAGACCTGGGAAACCAGGTGGGTGAATCCCCTCTAATCAGGGCCTGATTTAGACCTGGGACACCAGGTGGGTGATATTAATGATTAGGTATAACAGAAAAGCAGCAGTAGTCCGGACCTTGTAGGGATCAGATTGTAAATCCCCCTGTTATAGAGGCTAACATACCGTCACATGTGGGCAGAGGATGGCTCCACCAGTGGTTCTCCCCACAGACCAACGGTTCCTCATGACTGAGCCGGTATCCCTGCTCACACTGGAACGACACCGTGGACCCGATGGCCAGGTCATGGCCGTACCGCACGCCGTTCACCGGGATCCCAGGGTCCATGCATGATGATGTGTCCAATGTCACAACTGGTAGGAGCCAAGGTTAAAAAATAAATTATTATTTATACTTTAGGGCCTGTCCAAGTTCATTTGTTAATAACGCTTTAATTTTAGCAAAGATAATTTTATCACCATACATTGTTTTCCTTTTTTTTTTTTTTTTGAGGGGCCCGCAGTTAATCACATCTCCATTTTTTTTTTTATACAAAAGGTATTTGTTTCCTCAGGGACCGTTTTGAGCGCAACACACAACATGCTCTTTGCTCTGCTGTGCTCTTGGTATCAGCTCAGTGTGCAGCTCAGTTGGCAGTTTTAAGGAAAACTTACAGAAAGTTCAACTATAAACACATTTCCAGGCATTTCTTTAGATTACAGCAAAAAAAACATAATTTGCACTGAAGTAGCTAGCTATTTATGCTAATGTTAGCTAGCTAGCTATTTATGCTAATGTTAGCTAGCTATTTATGCTAATGTTAGCTAGCTATTTATGCGAATGTTAGCCAGCTATTTATGCTAATGTTAGCTAGCTAGCTATTTATGCTAATGTTAGCTAGCTAGCTATTTATGCTAATGTTAGCTAGCTATTTATGCTAATGTTAGCTAGCTATTTATGCGAATGTTAGCCAGCTATTTATGCTAATGTTAGCTAGCTAGCTATTTACGCTAATGTTAGCTAGCTATTTATGCTAATGTTAGCTAGCTAGCTAACTAACTAATCAAATGAGAATGTTTAGATTGCCAACTCTAGTGTCCCACATTGATTTTAAAGAACAGAACTTCCATTCCATTTAGCTATTGTCTGTGTTGTAGTTCTCTTAGCTATTGTCTTTGTTGTAGTTCTCTTAGCTATTGTCTTTGTTGTAGTTCTCTTAGCTATTGTCTTTGTTGTAGTTCTCTTAGCTATTGTCTTTGTTGTAGTTCTCTTAGCTATTGTCTTTGTTGTAGTTATCTTAGCTATTGTCTTTGTTGTAGTTCTCTTAGCTATTGTCTTTGTTGTAGTTCTCTTAGCTATTGTCTTTGTTGTAGTTCTCAGGTCAGAAGATTTAAAGGGGCAGTGCAGTTAAAAACGTTTGTTTGCTTTTTTATTTATTATTTTCACAAGTTATAAGTTTTAGAAAATGCACATCAATGTGAGTACAAAAATGTTACCATATCCCAACCACCCTCCCTCCACATAACACATCCAACCCCCAAACCCTCCCTACCTCATCTGACTCTGGGTCAGTAGATAAAGGGCTTCATCTGACTCTGGGTCAGTAGATAAAGGGCTTCATCTGACTCTGGGTCAGTAGATAAAGGGCCTCATCTGACTCTGGGTCAGTAGATAAAGGGCCTCATCTGACTCTGGGTCAGTAGATAAAGGGCCTCATCTGACTCTGGATCAGTAGATAAAGGGCCTCATCTGACTCTGGGTCAGTAGATAAAGGGCTTCATCTGACTCTGGGTCAGTAGATAAAGGGCTTCACCTGACTCTGGGTCAGTAGATAAAGGACCTCATCTGACTCTGGGTCAGTAGATAAAGGACATCATCTGACTCTGGGTCAGTAGATAAAGGACCTCATCTGACTCTGGGTCAGTAGATAAAGGGCTTCATCTGACTCTGGGTCAGTAGGGTCCAAAGGGGCTAATTTTCAAAATGTCGAAGTATCCCTGTAAACATCATGAATTAGAGTCAAATTTAATCAATTTAAAAAAAAAATTGATTAATCACGATTAACTACAGATAATCATGCGATTTAATTGTGATTCATTATTTTAATCATTTGACAGCCCTAATTTACATATTGATAGAATCCTACAATAGTTCCAGTTTGGGACAGGATTAATCAATTCCATAAATGTTCCGTCCAGAAAGAAGCAACGGCTGTCAGGTCTACTCCTGCTCCCTCTCTCTGGCGCTCGTTATCGACAGTTTTCTCATTATTACGCACACCTGTCACCATCGTTATGTGCACCTGCGCCTCATGAGACTCACCTGGACTCATCACATTCCTGATTACCATCCCCCTGTATCTGTCACTCCCTTTGGTTCTTTCCTCGGGCGTTATTGACTCTGTTGAATGTCCTTACGTTGCTCGTGTTTCTTGTTTTGTTCCTAGTTCTTTTATTTATTAAATTCACTCCCTTGCTTCTCGTTTATTAGCGTACACGTTACAATAGCAGTGTGTTGAGCTAACTAGGGGGTCCCACAGATCATTTTATGGTGGAGAAAATGTCACTCATTCTCTTCATTTTAGCAGCTGAAATGCTTTCCAGAGCAAATACAGGAAGTCAGGAAGTCAGTTAATTCTACAGGAAGTCAGGAAGTCAGTTTATTCTACAGGAAGTCAGTTCATTATACAGGAAGTCAGTTTATTCTACAGGAAGTCAGTTTATTCTACAGGAAGTCAGGAAGTCAGTTTATTCTACAGGAAGTCAGTTTATTCTACAGGAAGTCAGTTCATCCTACAGGAAGTCAGGAAGTCAGTTTATTCTACAGGAAGTCAGTTCATTCTACAGGAAGTCAGGAAGTCAGTTTATTCTACAGGAAGTCAGTTCATTATACAGGAAGTCAGTTTATTCTACAGGAAGTCAGTTTATTCTACAGGAAGTCAGTTCATTCTACAGGAAGTCAGGAAGTCAGTTTATTCTACAGGAAGTCAGTTCATTATACAGGAAGTCAGTTCATTATACAGGAAGTCAGTTTATTCTACAGGAAGTCAGTTCATTCTACAGGAAGTCAGGAAGTCAGTTTATTCTACAGGAAGTCAGTTCATTATACAGGAAGTCAGTTTATTCTACAGGAAGTCAGGAAGTCAGTTTATTCTACAGGAAGTCAGTTCATTATACAGGAAGTCAGTTTATTCTACAGGAAGTCAGGAAGTCAGTTTATTCTACAGGAAGTCAGTTCATTATACAGGAAGTCAGGAAGTCAGTTTATTCTACAGGAAGTCAGTTTATTCTACAGG
>NW_027038721.1:0-36643 GCF_034236695.1 Oncorhynchus nerka
TCTCCTATTTCTCTGGTGCACTTCACAAAATAGATGGCTTCATGAGGTAGGAAAATTATATGAATATATTGAAGCAACATCTGAAGACATCAGTTAAGTTAAGTTAAAGCTTGGTCGCAAATGGGTACTCCAAATGGACAATGACCCCAAGCATACTTCCAAAGTTGTGGCAAAATGGCTTAAGGACAAGAAAGTCAAGGTATTGGAGTTGCCATCACAAAGCCCTGACCTCAGTCCTATAGAAAATGTGTGGGCAGAACTGAAAAACCATATGCGAGCAAGGAGGTCTACAAACTTGACTCAGTTACACCAGCTCTGTCAGGAGGAATGGGCAAAAATTCACCCAACTTATTAACTTGGGAAACTTGTGGAAGGCTACCCAAAACGTTTTTTTTTTGTTTTCTGTCTTGGCTGATTTCTTTAGATTTTCCCAAGAAATGTGTGGATTTGACTCCAAACTAAGTGTATGTATACTTCCAACTTCAACTGTATATGTGTCTATATGTGTGTGAGTGTGTGTGTGTGTGTGTGTGTGTGTGTGTGTGTGTGTGTGTGTGTGTGTGCGTGCGTGCGTGCGTGCGTGCGTGCGTGCGTGCGTGCGTGCGTGCGTGCGTGTGTGTGTGTGTGTGTGTGTGTATATATTTACCCCTTTTCTTGGGTAGCTACAAAACTACCTTCATACTTCCATTCATTTTTTTTTATCAGCACTGGTTACCTTCAGCCGAGTCCCGTTAGACTTGTGGGGGTCGTAGAGCAAAAAGGAGAACGCCATCGTTGTGTTTGTGAGAATCTCCCTTTTCTACAGTAGTTTGTAGCCCAAACGGTTCAGACGCTACCAAATAGAAGTTGGCACATCGACGACACAGACTTCAGATGAGTCTCCTGACACTTGTGAGTGGTCATAATAGTTTGTAGGTCAAACCATTCGAACGCTACAGACTTTTTGTGAGAAGACCAATTTTTGGGATGTCTTCTGGTCTGACAAACACCGCTCTAGCTCTTCCACCTTTCACCGCAGACGTCTCATGGTCTGAAAAACACCGCTCTAGCTCTTCCACCTTTCACCGCAGATGTCTCATGGTCTGAAAAACACCGCTCTAGCTCTTCCACCTTTCACCGCAGATGTCTCATGGTCTGAAAAACACCGCTCTAGCTCTTCCACCTTTCACCGCAGATGTCTCATGGTCTGAAAAACACCGCTCTAGCTCTTCCACCTTTCACCGCAGATGTCTCATGGTCTGAAAAACACTGCTCTAGCTCTTCCACCTTTCACCGCAGACGTCTCATGGTCTGAAAAACACTGCTCTAGCTCTTCCACCTTTCACCGCAGACGTCTCATGGTCTGAAAAACACTGCTCTAGCCCTTCCACCTTTCACCGCAGACGTCTCATGGTCTGAAAAACACTGCTCTAGCTCTTCCACCTTTCACCGCAGATGTCTCATGGTCTGAAAAACACTGCTCTAGCTCTTCCACCTTTCACCGCAGATGTCTCATGGTCTGAAAAACACTGCTCTCGCTCTTCCACCTTTCACCGCAGATGTCTCATGGTCTGAAAAACACTGCTCTAGCTCTTCCACCTTTCACCGCAGATGTCTCATGGTCTGAAAAACACTGCTCTAGCTCTTCCACCTTTCACCGCAGATGTCTCATGGTCTGAAAAACACTGCTCTAGCTCTTCCACCTTTCACCGCAGATGTCTCATGGTCTGAAAAACACTGCTCTAGCTCTTCCACCTTCCACCGCAGATGTCTCATGGTCTGAAAAACACTGCTCTAGCTCTTCCACCTTTCACCGCAGATGTCTCATGGTCTGAAAAACACTGCTCTAGCTCTTCCACCTTTCACCGCAGATGTCTCATGGTCTGAAAAACACTGCTCTAGCTCTTCCACCTTTCACCGCAGATGTCTCATGGTCTGAAAAACACTGCTCTAGCTCTTCCACCTTTCACCGCAGATGTCTCATGGTCTGAAAAACACTGCTCTAGCTCTTCCACCTTTCACCGCAGATGTCTCATGGTCTGAAAAACACTGCTCTAGCTCTGCCACCTTTCACCGCAGATGTCTCATGGTCTGAAAAACACTGCTCTTCCACCTTTCACCGCAGATGTCTCATGGTCTGAAAAACACTGCTCTACCTCTTCCACATTTCACCGCAGATGCGGAAGTGTGACATGTGGTGGATTGAGACACATCCAAAACAGATATCTCTGCCTTAAACCAACATATTTTGGTTGGGGTTTCTTGAGTAGACATCACTAGTCATTGCTGTCAACTTCCAAGGATCCTGCTCAATGTTTTGACTGAGCTGTTAACATCACAGCTACTGTACAAGCTAGCGGTGAAAAGTGCCACCAAGCCCTGCATGCCACACACACCTAACACACAAACAGTGTGTGACAACAATGTGTATGATACAGATATGTGCATTTTACATAATATGTGTGTTCGCCAGCAGGTGTGTATGTTCGGACTGACATGTTTAGGTCATGTTTGAGCCGTACCTCTAAAGTGTCACCGGGTCCTCAGAGACCAACCCTCCGGATGGAAGCGATTCGGCACAGCCAATTCAAAAAACAGCTGGGAAGTGTCAGCTGTCAGTGTGAACGTGGTGTCGTTTTTCACTCAGATGTAATTGTTGCTGTTTGTGATCGGTGGATTCGGCACCCACCTTTGTCATCAATCCGGGCGTTCGCTTGCCTGACAAGCCACCCCTTTGATAACTCTGAAAACTCTTTGAAAATCCACTCATTAGGGACCTTCCCAGTGACAGCTTGCAGGAAGCCGAGTTGCACAGCACTAGGATGAGAAAATCATCCCTCTATTTGCTCTAGTTCCTATGTCTAGTTCAGTCACTGATGACTTGCAGTGACAAAGATGTTATTTCTATAACAAAGTCCCCATTTCAGTTAAATTAGATTTATGGGTGTCTTATATCTCTAATACACTTGGACAAAATGTTTTGCGCTTGCAGACTTCCATTTTGTTTTGATTTATCATGTTAAGTTAGAGGCAGGTTTTTCTATGGCTTTTAAGTTTGGCCTTTCCGGTACAGAATAGATTATACCTTTTAAGAAGCAGGTAAATGAACAGAATCCTCTCTACCTGACCTGAACTGATGCTTTTAAGGTCAGTGTCGATTGAAGATAGTCTCTTTCATTTCTGCCAGTCCATCTCCTGTGAAGAGAGGAAATGAAGGTGTTTTCAGTCTCTCAGATGAGCAGAAAGCCAGACAAGTGTGTAAGGTGTTGAATGTGTGTGATGAAGGAAAGGGTAAGAGATTTTAGAAAGGGAATAGAGAATACAAAAATTCTGGTAATATCTGTAAGTACTCGGGTGTTGACAACAGCAAACAAGCTGCAAAGAGGTCTAAAATGGTTAGCTATGTCTTGTAGATCAGTCGGGTGTAATATATACAGATTTGGCACACTGAATTGGGCGACACAGAACATTACACATGTTGAATTACCAAATTAAATCTCTTTGAAGAACAGTATATACTGTAGGGACTATGAATCTGATTTGACAGCAAAATGGGACAGCAATTGAGCTTTAAAATGAAGTGCCGTCTGGCTGACTTATTTTGTGCTCAATTGAGCAACTATTGAGATGTACAGTATTTGTATTTTGCATCTGCACTACTGTCGTTTCCTGATTTCAAGGAGCATAACTCTTTTTAGGGGTACAAAAGAGATGAATGGTTACTTTCAAGAAACGTTCAAGATTATTATGGTGATATTATATTTGTTGTGTGTTTATCTCAACCTGTATGGTTGATCTGTTACAAACCTCCAATTAAGGTACAGTCCTCCCAAGTAGTCCTTCAATTGGTTGAATATGTTATACAGTTAAAGAATCTCAATTTGGGCCAGTTTGCTACAGCAGGAAAATAATCATGCAGCAACAGGAAATGTGAATTATGATGTGGATTATAATTACTGGTATAGAATAAGAAGGCCCGCACACAGCTCCCAATTCACAGCTTTATTGACAACCTTTTGATCTGAAACGGATCTTCGTCATGTCGAAAAATGTATGGACATTTTTGTAGTGGTTGATACATTTAGAGAAAAGCAAGTCTGAAATTTCAAAGTGGAAATTACAAACTTCAGAAACCTTTTTAAACGTCAAATACACAACAAGTTTTACATTTCCTTCATTGCAGGAAAGTTCTCCTGCAACAGGGGGATCAAATTAAGATCCTACATCTGCCTACTTGGCTTCTGAAAGCAATGCATTGCTATTCACTATTCTATTTCATTCAAAACAAACTCATTTCCATAAACACTGACAAACACACACAGACAAACCCTTTCAGCCCAGTTATAATGATTTATTTCCGTATTGTAATTGTGATGACTTAGTCCCACATGGTTCAGTAATTGGCCCTATCACAATTCAACCCTTCAGGGGCTGAGCAGCCATTAACAAGAAGCAAAAAAAAAAATCCTGATAATTACACACTAAATCAATCAGGAAGTGAAAATGGAGCGTTTATAGAAACCAATGACAAAAGAGACCACCACCACAATGTCTTCTGGAGAACCCATGTTAACAAATTCTACTGCTTTTGTAGCCAACATTGAGAACACCTCTGTTGTCTCGGACTATTCATCTCATGTCCATTATGATGCTCTTTCACTGCAGATTGACAACAAAGGTATAAAAACAAGAGATGATTGGCACAACCAATCAAACCGAGTACATTCAATGTGTGTATTCATATAATTTCCCTTGCAGTGTGGGCCAGTGCAGTGACTAGGTTCCAAGGCTGTAGGGTCCAGACACACACACACACACACACACACACACACACACAGACAGACACGCGCACGCGCACACGCACACACGCACACACGCACACACGCACACACACACACACACACACACACACACACACACACACACACACACACACACACACACACACACACTCACGTACACACAGGAAGAGAAAACAATCACATGAAAACACACACACACAAACAAACACACACACACATAAATACTATCACAAAAACATATATTAACACACACATAGTGCTTAGGGTTTTGTCCTTACCTGTTGTCCCTGTAGTAGTGTTCTGGTGTCAAGGGCCATTATGGGGACAATTCATCATCTCCGTCTACCTCTTCACCTGCAGTCAAACACCCTCTCCCCTCTCTCTACTTTGATGAGGTGGTGCTTGGGGACATACACAGTGTGTGTGTGTGTGTGTGTGTGTGTGTGTGTGTGTGTGTGTGTGTGTGTGTGTGTGTGTGTGTGTGTGTGTGTGTGTGGACGTGTTTAGCTATTATTGTGTTGACCAGAAGTCCCCACAAGAACAGTTAACAAACAAAACTATTACCAACTGGGGACATTTTGTTAGTCCTCACAAGGTCAAATGCTATTTCTAGGGGGTTTAGGGTTAAGGTCAGAATTAGTTTTAGGGTTAGAATTAGGTTTACGGCTAGGGTTAGTTTTAGGGTTAAGGTTAGGAGCTAGGGTTAAGTTTAGGGTTAGGGTAAGAGTACGGGTTAGGGTTAGGTTTAGGAAAAATAGGATTTTGAATGGGACTGAATTGTGTGTCCCCACAAGGTTAGCTGTACAAGACTGTGTGTGTGAGGGTGTGTGTGTGCATGTGCGTGTTCATGCGCATGAGTGTGTGCATGTATCTCTTGAATAGCACAAACACACATCGGTCTCGAAAGTAACTTAATGAACAATTGAATTATTTCAGTCTCCAATGGTTAAGATGAAAATATACGGGGTCTGATACTTCAACCGCTGTGATTTGTAGAAAGAAAACAATCAATGAGGTGGAATTGGATTGTACGGTTTACGTGTTTATCTGTTTTGAGGTAAATGCTTCAACTTGGTGTCTATATTTGAAATGTGTTGATAACTACAACAGTCACTTTATTGCTCTACTGTATGAGATCAATGAATGCTTCCCTAATTTAAAGAACCTTAACAAACCATAAAACTCTATGCACAATAACAACGCTTCACAATTTCCATTGAACATTTTTTCAAAAACACATTTAAAGGAAGAGCTGTGCAGATACAAAGTTTGGTAACAGAATCAAAGGGAGATTTTACTGTAATTATGTTACCAGAATTGCAGAGTTTTTCCCGTAAATGTTTTTTTGTTTTTGTTTTTATTTGCTGTGTAAATTGTTCAAATGAGTTATTGTGCATAGAGTTGTATGCTTTGTTAAACTTTAAAATCAAATTATTTTTGTTTGACATACATTTTAAAGTGAAGAAATGGAGTCTCAGTGTAATTACCGTAACCATGGAATTGTCCATAGACAAAGCAATGGGAGTTTCAGTGTGAGAGGATCAACAGTGTCACTGACAGGTTTCTTATCAAAGTGTGTTGTGCCCTGAAGTTGAATAGGAATGTTAGCCAGAACATCTAAGTTAGAGGTCCTATACAGTTATTGATATAAATCAGACCCGTTGTGGTTTGAATTGACTGAATTTGAGCCTAATGAGTTTTACAATACTGCTGTAGGGAGAAACACTCATTTCATTTATGCATGTATTAGGTAACTCTTTTCTTTACAGACTCCCTATTACAGTGTAATTACTCAACTGCAGAGTACCACGTATTGTCATTACACATTGTGTCACCCTTTATTTAAATGTGATTACAACGCATTGCAATGTGCTTTGTGGGTGCATAATGTTATAATACACCGTTTTTTTATGTATTAATGTAGTGCTTAATCAAAGTAACCCGACCCCATCACTGAAATTTGACCGGTCTCGCTTCTCCTCTCTGATCCCTTCTGATCTGAGCTGTAGAGTGTGTCGTAGCACATAGTCCATCACCGTCCACCACATTTCCACCCCCATTCGTCATGGAAAACCCTGTAGGAAACTAGGGAAACACAATGACACACATTCTCAGCCAATGAGCTCCAAGACTCACCAATTAACTCTTATGGGAGCCCAGCCCTCATATAGTATCTTAAGTCTATAACTTGCATATTTTATGAAGACGCCACAAGCGATTGGTTTGTTAACGCATACAGAATGCAATCCATCTATCTTTAGTGGGAGAAATTTGAAAATGAGAACCAGCACTGGCTCAAACTACGGCTGATAGTCTGGACACCAAAGAGCTAATGAATGGAATTTGAATTCGTTATTTTGTGTTGCTGGGGTTGGTAATAAAAACCATAGAGACTGGTAAATGATAGCAAGGGGGACGCAGGGATGCCATTTTGTTAGCCAGGCTCATTGCGATGGGAATTCATGAGGATTTAGAGGGGTGTGTTCCCTAGCAGATAAGCCCATTCTGCCCCTCCCTCTACATATTTGGACAACTGCAGCTTCAGATAATAAAGGCTGAGGGCAGTGGTTTGGTGTGAGGAGAGGAACAGGTCACACACACACAGACAGACAGATAGATAGACAGACAGACAGACATCCCATCATGCTTAAGGACCGGGTCATGTATAAAAATGCTGGGCAGGCCATATTTTGGCTACCATGGCTATGCCCCCATAGGATGACAATGCCCCCATCCACAGGGCACGAGGGGTCACTGAATTATTTTATGAGCATCAACATGATGTAAACCATATACCATGGACATCTCAGTCACCAGATCGCAACCCAAATGAAAACGTATAGGATATTCTGGAGCGGCGCCCGAGCCAGTGTTTTCCTCCACCTTTAACTTAACACCAAATTATGCAATTTACACACACACACACACACACACACACACACACACACACACACACACACACACACACACACACACACACACACACACACTGATGTTCCACACCCTGATGAGCTAACTCGCCACTCATTATTTGTATTTACAGTTTTTTACAATTACTTTGGCACTAATTTCAGAACCTGGTAATTTTTCAAAACTCTGGACACAAAACTCAAAAAGGTCATCACTTGTAACACAGGCTGTCCAATGTTCAGAACATTGCATTGTGCATTCATATCTTTAAAGAAACCTTACACTTGCAGAATCATTGGTTCAAATAACTCATTTATCATGAAATACCATAGGAACATTCATTTAGATCAGCCACACACAAGATACCGATAGTTTCACTGTGTCGTTGTTCGTTCAATCATTACATATTGTAGTACAAAATATGTGATGCATGTTTAATTATGTTACTACAGGTAAATACATCACTGTAAAAGGACTAGTAGAGAGAATACTACAGACACAGTGGAATCATTGAACAAAATATGAAATTTATTGATGAAATGCAAAAAAAATCACAACATAGGTTTCTCTGAATCAAAGCAAAAATAATTAGCTACAAAAAAAGAAAAAAACTACAGTAAAACGTCAGCTGCAGTGTTCCTCAGCTGGCTTACTGTAAAACATCACTGCAGTGTTCCTCACCTGGCTTACTGTAAAACATCACTGCAGTGTTCCTCAGCTGGCTTACTGTAAAACATCACTGCAGTGTTCCTCACCTGGCTTACTGTAAAACATCACTGCAGTGTTCCTCAGCTGGCTTACTGTAAAACATCACTGCAGTGTTCCTCAGCTGGCTTACTGTAAAACATCACTGCAGTGTTCCTCAGCTGGCTTACTGTAAAACATCACTGCAGTGTTCCTCAGCTGGCTTACTGTAAAACATCACTGCAGTGTTCCTCAGCTGGCTTACTGTAAAACATCACTGCAGTGTTCCTCACCTGGCTTACTGTAAAACATCACTGCAGTGTTCCTCAGCTGGCTTACTGTAAAACATCACTGCAGTGTTCCTCAGCTGGCTTACTGTAAAACATCAAATCAAATCAAATCAAATCAAATTTATTTATATAGCCCTTCGTACATCAGCTGATATCTCAAAGTGCTGTACAGAAACCCAGCCTAAAACCCCAAACAGCAAACAATGCAGGTGTAAAAGCACGGTGGCTAGGAAAAACTCCCTAGAAAGGCCAAAACCTAGGAAGAAACCTAGAGAGGAACCAGGCTATGTGGGGTGGCCAGTCCTCTTCTGGCTGTGCCGGGTAGAGATTATAACAGAACATGACCAAGATGTTCAAATGTTCATAAATGACCAGCATGGTCGAATAATAATAAGGCAGAACAGTTGAAACTGGAGCAGCAGCACAGTCAGGTGGACTGGGGACAGCAAGGAGTCATCATGTCAGGTAGTCCTGGGGCACGGTCCTAGGGCTCAGGTCCTCCGAGAGAGAGAGAAAGAAAGAGAGAATTAGAGAGAGCATATGTGGGGTGGCCAGTCCTCTTCTGGCTGTGCCGGGTGGAGATTATAACAGAACGTGGCCAAGATGTTCAAATGTTCATAAATGACCAGCATGGTTGAATAATAGTAAGGCAGAACAGTTGAAACTGGAGCAGCAGCATTGCCAGGTGGACTGGGGACAGCAAGGAGTCATCATGTCAGGTAGTCCTGGGACATGGTCCTAGGGCCCAGGCCAGTTGAAACTGGAGCAGCAGCATGGCCAGGTGGACTGGGGACAGCAAGGAGTCATCATGTCAGGTAGTCCTGGGGCATGGTCCTAGGGCTCAGGTCCTCCGAGAGAGAGAAAGAAAGAGAGAAGGAGAGAATTAGAGAACGCACACTTAGATTCACACAGGACACCGAATAGGACAGGAGAAGTACTCCAGATATAACAAACTGACCCTAGCCCCCCGACACATAAACTAATGCAGCATAAATACTGGAGGCTGAGACAGGAGGGGTCAGGAGACACTGTGGCCCCATCCGAGGACACCCCCGGACAGGGCCAAACAGGAAGGATATAACCCCACCCACTTTGCCAAAACATCACTGCAGTGTTCCTCACCTGGCTTACTGTAAAACATCACTGCAGTGTTCCTCAGCTGGCTTACTGTAAAACATCACTGCAGTGTTCCTCAGCTGGCTTACTGTAAAACATCACTGCAGTGTTCCTCAGCTGGCTTACTGTAAAACATCACTGCAGTGTTCCTCAGCTGGCTTACTGTAAAACATCACTGCAGTGTTCCTCAGCTGGCTTACTGTAAAACATCACTGCAGTGTTCCTCAGCTGGCTTACTGTAAAACATCAAATCAAATCAAATCAAATCAAATTTATTTATATAGCCCTTCGTACATCAGCTGATATCTCAAAGTGCTGTACAGAAACCCAGCCTAAAACCCCAAACAGCAAACAATGCAGGTGTAAAAGCACGGTGGCTAGGAAAAACTCCCTAGAAAGGCCAAAACCTAGGAAGAAACCTAGAGAGGAACCAGGCTATGTGGGGTGGCCAGTCCTCTTCTGGCTGTGCCGGGTAGAGATTATAACAGAACATGACCAAGATGTTCAAATGTTCATAAATGACCAGCATGGTCGAATAATAATAAGGCAGAACAGTTGAAACTGGAGCAGCAGCACAGTCAGGTGGACTGGGGACAGCAAGGAGTCATCATGTCAGGTAGTCCTGGGGCACGGTCCTAGGGCTCAGGTCCTCCGAGAGAGAGAGAAAGAAAGAGAGAATTAGAGAGCATATGTGGGGTGGCCAGTCCTCTTCTGGCTGTGCCGGGTGGAGATTATAACAGAACGTGGCCAAGATGTTCAAATGTTCATAAATGACCAGCATGGTTGAATAATAGTAAGGCAGAACAGTTGAAACTGGAGCAGCAGCATTGCCAGGTGGACTGGGGACAGCAAGGAGTCATCATGTCAGGTAGTCCTGGGACATGGTCCTAGGGCCCAGGCCAGTTGAAACTGGAGCAGCAGCATGGCCAGGTGGACTGGGGACAGCAAGGAGTCATCATGTCAGGTAGTCCTGGGGCATGGTCCTAGGGCTCAGGTCCTCCGAGAGAGAGAAAGAAAGAGAGAAGGAGAGAATTAGAGAACGCACACTTAGATTCACACAGGACACCGAATAGGACAGGAGAAGTACTCCAGATATAACAAACTGACCCTAGCCCCCCGACACATAAACTAATGCAGCATAAATACTGGAGGCTGAGACAGGAGGGGTCAGGAGACACTGTGGCCCCATCCGAGGACACCCCCGGACAGTGCCAAACAGGAAGGATATAACCCCACCCACTTTGCCAAAACATCACTGCAGTGTTCCTCACCTGGCTTACTGTAAAACATCACTGCAGTGTTCCTCAGCTGGCTTACTGTAAAACATCACTGCAGTGTTCCTCAGCTGGCTTACTGTAAAACATCACTGCAGTGTTCCTCAGCTGGCTTACTGTAAAACATCACTGCAGTGTTCCTCAGCTGGCTTACTGTAAAACATCACTGCAGTGTTCCTCAGCTGGCTTACTGTAAAACATCACTGCAGTGTTCCTCACCTGGCTTACTGTAAAACATCACTGCAGTGTTCCTCAGCTGGCTTACTGTAAAACATCACTGCAGTGTTCCTCAGCTGGCTTACTGTAAAACATCAAATCAAATCAAATCAAATCAAATTTATTTATATAGCCCTTCGTACATCAGCTGATATCTCAAAGTGCTGTACAGAAACCCAGCCTAAAACCCCAAACAGCAAACAATGCAGGTGTAAAAGCACGGTGGCTAGGAAAAACTCCCTAGAAAGGCCAAAACCTAGGAAGAAACCTAGAGAGGAACCAGGCTATGTGGGGTGGCCAGTCCTCTTCTGGCTGTGCCGGGTAGAGATTATAACAGAACATGACCAAGATGTTCAAATGTTCATAAATGACCAGCATGGTCGAATAATAATAAGGCAGAACAGTTGAAACTGGAGCAGCAGCACAGTCAGGTGGACTGGGGACAGCAAGGAGTCATCATGTCAGGTAGTCCTGGGGCACGGTCCTAGGGCTCAGGTCCTCCGAGAGAGAGAGAAAGAAAGAGAGAATTAGAGAGAGCATATGTGGGGTGGCCAGTCCTCTTCTGGCTGTGCCGGGTGGAGATTATAACAGAACGTGGCCAAGATGTTCAAATGTTCATAAATGACCAGCATGGTTGAATAATAGTAAGGCAGAACAGTTGAAACTGGAGCAGCAGCATTGCCAGGTGGACTGGGGACAGCAAGGAGTCATCATGTCAGGTAGTCCTGGGACATGGTCCTAGGGCCCAGGCCAGTTGAAACTGGAGCAGCAGCATGGCCAGGTGGACTGGGGACAGCAAGGAGTCATCATGTCAGGTAGTCCTGGGGCATGGTCCTAGGGCTCAGGTCCTCCGAGAGAGAGAAAGAAAGAGAGAAGGAGAGAATTAGAGAACGCACACTTAGATTCACACAGGACACCGAATAGGACAGGAGAAGTACTCCAGATATAACAAACTGACCCTAGCCCCCCGACACATAAACTAATGCAGCATAAATACTGGAGGCTGAGACAGGAGGGGTCAGGAGACACTGTGGCCCCATCCGAGGACACCCCCGGACAGGGCCAAACAGGAAGGATATAACCCCACCCACTTTGCCAAAACATCACTGCAGTGTTCCTCACCTGGCTTACTGTAAAACATCACTGCAGTGTTCCTCACCTGGCTTACTGTAAAACATCACTGCAGTGTTCCTCACCTGGCTTACTGTAAAACATCACTGCAGTGTTCCTCACCTGGCTTACTGTAAAACATCACTGCAGTGTTCCTCACCTGGTATACTGTAAAGGGCAAAACAACAGGCAAGATGAGTAATCTAAGCAACTTTGACCGTGGTCTGATTGTTGATGCCACACATGGTGATTCCACCATCTCAGAAACAGCTGCCCTCCTGGGATTTTTACACACTACAGTCTCCAGAGTTTACAGAGAATGGTGCGATAAACAAAACACATTCAGTGAGCGGCGTTTCTGTGGGCAAAAACACCTTGTTAATGAGAGAGGTCAGAGGAGAATGTCCAGACTCATTTAAGCTAACAGAAAGGCTCAAATAACAGCTGTTTAAAACAGTGGTGTGCAGAATGGCATCTCTTAACATACAACACCATGAATAATTCAAGCTGGTGTGGAAGCAAAAGGGGGTCCTACCCAGTACTAGATAGGTGTACCTAATAAAGTGGCCGGTGAGTGTACAGTAATGTCAAATCTGAAAACATGGTCTGGAAAAGTGGTACATGGGACCATAGAAACAGTGTCTGATAAAGAATGATGATGAAATATTACATCCATAGATAATGTAGTCCAATTGGTTCATAATTGATGTCAATGGATCTCGTTATCCTGAAACTTTCATGATCTAAACATGGAATATTGTTTGTTAGTTTCCATAAAACTATGCATTAAGAGTAATGCAACAGTTACTTATCATTTTGAGCAGTTGTATCAATTGATAGTTAGATCATTGTAATGAAATTAATAGACAGTCATTTCAGATGTAATGTGTGAATTGCATTTTGAAATGGTAATACTTTGATGTCAAGTTGTGTCATTTTGAACAGGTGATTTTAGTTCAATGAACAAATGATCTTAGCTTTATGTGTATTGTATCCAAGCAATTGGAAAAAGTGTTAGTTTTGAAAATGTTTCATTTTGATCATTGGTTGTGAGTTTTGTGTCTAGAGTTTTTTTAAATTACATCAGGGCTCCAAAATTAGTGCCGAAGTGATTGTAAAAACTGTGTTAAGGAATCCCATTAGTTCCTACCAAGGCAGCAGCTACTCTTCCTGGGGTCCAGCAAAATTAAAGCAGTTATACAATTGACAAACATTACAATACATTCACAACAGATTTCACAACACATTACGTTTTTGGCCTCAGGCCTCAGGCCACTACTCTACTACTACTACAAGACTGTTTCAAGGCCACTACTCTACTACTACTACAAGACTGTTTCAAGGCCACTACTCTACTACTACTACAAGACTGTTTCAAGGCCACTACTCTACTACTACTACAAGACTGTTTCAAGGCCACTACTCTACTACTACTACAAGACTGTTTCAAGGCCACTACTCTACTACTACTACAAGACTGTTTCAAGGCCACTACTCTACTACTACTACAAGACTGTTTCAAGGCCACTACTCTACTACTACTACAAGACTGTTTCAAGGCCACTACTCTACTACTACTACACGACTGTTTCAAGGCCACTACTCTACTACTACTACAAGACTGTTTCAAGGCCACTACTCTACTACTACTACAAGACTGTTTCAAGGCCACTACTCTACTACTACTACAAGACTGTTTCAAGGCCACTACTCTACTACTACTACAAGACTGTTTCAAGGCCACTACTCTACTACTACTACAAGACTGTTTCAAGGACACTACTCTACTACTACTACAAGACTGTTTCAAGGACAGCTTTTTTCCATCTACGTGACATTGCAAAAATCAGAAACTTTCTGTCCAAAAATGATGCAGAAAAATGAATCCACGCTTTTGCTACTTCTAGGTTAGACTACTGCAATGCTCTACTTTCCGGCACTAAATAAACTTCAGTTAGTGCTAAATACGGCTGCTAGAATCCTGACTAGAACCAAACAATGTGATCATATTACTCCAGTGCTAGCCTCCCTACACTGGCTTCCTGTTATGGCTAGGGCTGATTCCAAGGTTTTACTGATAACCTACAAAGCATTACATGGGCTTGCTCCTACCTATCATTTCGATTTGGTCCTGCCGTACATACCTACACGTACGCTACGGTCACAAGACGCAGGCCTCCTAATTGTCCCTAGAATTTCTAAGCAAACAGCTGGAGGCAGGGTTTTCTCCTATAGAGCTCAATTTTTATGGAATGGTCTGCCTACCCATGTGAGAGACGCAGACTCGGTCTTCACCTTTAAGTGTTTACTTAAGACTCATCTCTTCAGTGGGTCATGTGATTGAGTGTAGTCTGGCCCAGGAGTGTGAAGGTGAAAGGAAAGGCTCTGGAGCAAGAACCTTTGCCTGGCCGGTTCCCCTCTCTCCACTGGGATTCTCTCCCTCTAACCCTATTACATGGGCTGAGTCACTGGCTTACTGGTGCTCTTCCATGCCGTCACTAGGAGGGGTGCGTCACTTGTGTGGGTTGAGTCACTGATGTGATCTTCCTGTCTGGGTTGGTGCCCCCCCCTTGGGTTCTGCCGTGGCGGAGATCTTTGTGGGCTATACTCGGCCTTGTCTCAGAATGGTAAGTTGGTGGTTGAAGATATCCCTCTAGTGGTGTGGGGGCTGTGCTTTGGCAAAGTGTGTGGGATCTGTTTGGCCCTTTCCGGGGGTATCATCGGATGGGGCCACAGTGTCTCCTGACCCCTCCTGTCTCAGCCTCCAGTATTTATGCTGCAGTAGTTTATGTGTCGGGGGGCTAGGTTCAGTCTGTTATATCTGGAGTACTTCTCCTGTCTTATCCGGTGTCTTGTGTGAATTTAAGTATGCTCTCTCTAATTCTCTCTTTCTCTCTTTCTTTCTTTCTTTCTCTCTCTCGGAGGACCTGAGCCCTAGGACCATGCCTCAGGACTACCTGGCATGATGACTCCTTGCTGTCCCCAGTCCACCTGGCCATGCTGCTGCTCCAGTTTCAACTGTTCTGCCTGCGGCTTTGGAACCCTGACCTGTTCACTGGGCGTGCTACCTGTCCCAGACCTGCTGTTTTCAACTCTCTAGAGACAGCAGGAGCGGTAGAGATACTCTTAATGATCGGCTATGAAAAGCCAACTGACATTTACTCCTGAGGTGCTGACTTTTTGCACCCCCAACAACTACTGCGATTATTATTATTTGATCATGCTGGTCATTTATGAACATTTGAACATCTTGGCCATGTTCGTTATAATCTCCACCCGGCACAGTCAGAAGAGGACTGGCCACCCCTCATAGCCTGGTTCCTCTCTAGGTTTCTTCCTAGGTTTTGGCCTTTCTAGGGAGTTTTTCCTAGCCACCGTGCTTCCACACCTGCATTGCTTGCTGTTTGGGGTTTTATAGGCTGGGTTTTTGTACAGCACTTTGAGATATCAGCTGATGTAAGAAGGGCTATATAAATCAATTTGATTTGATTTGAAATTTGATTTGATATATCTACAATACAAAATCCATGTGTATGTGTGTATAGTGCGTGTGTTATAGTGTGTGCATGCATGTGTCTGTGCCTGTGTTTGTCTCTTCACAGTCTCTGCTGTTCCATAAGGTTTATTTTTGTCTGTTTTTAGATACTGCTTGCATTAGTTACTTGATGTGGAATAGAGTTCCATGTAGTCATGGCTCTAGGTAGTACTGTGCACCTTCCATAGTCTGTTCTGGACTTGGGGACTGTGAAGAGACCTCTGGTGGCCTGTCTTGTGGGGTATGCATGGGTGTCCGAGCTGTTTGCTAGTAGTTTAAACAAACAGCTTAGTGCATTCAACATGTCAATACCTCTCAAAAATACAAGTAGTGATGAAGTCAATCTCTCCTCGAATGTTAGCTCTCTGTGTACATCCAAGGGCCAGCCGTGCTGCCCTGTTCTGAGCCAATTGCAATTTTCTTAAGTCTCCCTTTGTGCCACCTGACTACACAACTGAACAGTAGTCCAGTTGAGACAAAACTAGGACAGACTTCTCCCCATAATAGCTACTGTTGTATCAACATGTTTTGACCATGATAGTTTACAATCCAGGGTTACTCCAAGCAGTTTAGTCATCTCAACTTGCTCAATTTCCATATTATTCATTATAATATTTAGTTGAGGTTTAGGGTTTAATGAATGATTTGTCCCAAATACAATGCTTTAGTTATGTACATATTTAGGACTAACTTATTCCTTGCCACCCATTCTGAAACTAAGTGTTGAAGTCATTTCAGTTGCTGTTGTAGCTGACGTGTACAGTGCTGAGTCATCTACATACATAGACATGCTGGCTTTACTCAAAGAGTAGAGTAGAGTGCTGTTTACACCACTGATGTCAAAAGAACGTAAGGACTTCAGGGGCTGATACCGGGCAGACGGCCAATAGGAAATCAGTTCAGGAATATTGAACAGTTGAGGGATAGAAAAGGGCACTTTGGCCAATAAGACCTGTTTTGTCTCGTGGTGCTCTAGACGTACTGCCAGGAAAAAGGAGCTAAAGACGGAGATGGCCTGCAATACAATAAGATGTCAGTTAAATCAATTCCCTTTTTCCCTCACCGTTCCATTTGTTCTGTGTGTGTGCTTGGCAGTTGGCCCGAATGATCAAGTAAAAACAAGAGAGAGAAGAAGCTCACATCTTACTGTAAAGTGACTAGTTATAATAGCAAAATTCATCACTGCTATCCTAAATAAAGATATTTTTTACTTACAAGTTACAATAGGTAGATTATGTCGAACACTTTACAACCAGTAACTTATTATTTCAGGTTACTTGCACTTGTCTACAGTACTCAATCATAACTCGATAAGCTAAATTCACAATCCCCACGCGTGTATACTTGCTGTTTTCCCATTCGATCAGTTCTGTTAGCATCTGAATGGCAGTGATGGACTGAAATAGAACGAGCCTTCAGGGTTTATGGATTCGGTTGTACAGAGCCATGTTGCTCGAGAGAAACAGACAGGCTCTCTGTAATGTATTTATGCCTTGCTCACTGTTGTATTGGCACAGTATCTGTTATTCCATTAATGAGTTAATTTAGTCCAACCTGCTTGCAATGGTAATTAAGATGTGGAGACGTTGATAATGGATTTCCAGTGCGCCACAACAAAGTGTTGCTGGAGTCAATTCATCATTAGTGACACCTGATCATTTGTTTTTCTTTCATCTCAGAGTAATGTCAACACCAAGTATAGAACAAGGTCTTCAAATTAAAACAGGACCTTGTTCATTTACAATGACACAAAATCGTGTGGTGGACTTCGAAAATGGCCACTTTGTCAATGTTGTTTTCGTTAAAGACAAACCTTAGATCTGTTGCAAGTCATTGGTTTTAAAATGTTTTCTTGAATGTTCGTGCATTCCTTAATCTCTTTTTTGGCTTCAATTGCACTGCCATAGCACATCAATATTGCCTCATTGCAGCTGACACCGTGGCTCTCATGATAGGTTATTACAAAAGGTAGCGGGAGGTAGCCTAGTGGTTAGAGTGTTGGACTAATAACCGAAAGGTTGCAAGATTGAATCCCCGAGCTGACACGGTAAAAATCTGTCATTTTGCCCCTGAACAAGGCAGTTAACCCACTGTTCCTAGGCCGTCTTTGAAAATAAGAATTTGTTCTTAATTAACTGACATGCTTAGTTAAATAAAGGTCAAATTACAGGTCACAACTGACCTGACAGGAAGTTATACAATTCCTAGGACATCTTCTACCAGTGTTTTCCTGTTGGACCAGACATCCAACATTCCTGTAAAACAACAAGAGGAGAGATATGAGCTGCGAAACACGTGTTGACAAAATCCACAAACTCCAAACTGAAAGGGAATAGGCACTTGTAATGCATTTGAGTGTCATGGACATTGCCCTATCAAGAGTTGCTGAATATCTCTTCATCTTCAAACAAAATACGAACAACGCTAATTTGACATAATAGCTGGGGAACCAAACGCTATACTCAAAATGTGTTACCCTCCTCGACAACCTTATTCACTACCACACCTTTTTTCCTCTAGTACCGCAATAGGTGTGTCAGCTCTCTGTCCTCCGGGTGAGGTGATCAATACAGTCATCTCTCCAAAGAGTGAAAGAAGTGATAGAAGTGTCAAATTGTAGGGGGAAAAAAGTCAAAGCTAGTTTTAGTCATTGACTTGGCCAGGGTTGACTGACCTACCAATGCCCTGTCATTGATCAGCAATCTCCTTTGGGGAGAATGAGCAGCATGCTGAGTGTTGGACATGTGGCAGAGTGAAGCTCATGGCTGCCTTATGGATTTCTCCACTAGCCTGCTGATGAAGTGGTGGTCAGGCAGACAATGTAGGTTGTGCCCTTCATTGTCCTTGCTTTTAGTTATTTAGCAGACACTCTTATCTAGAGGAATTAGGGTTAAGTGCCTTGCTCAAGGGCACATCGACAGATTGTTCACCTAGTCATCTTGGGAAATTGAACCAACAACCTTTTTGGTTGCTAGTCTAACACTCTTAACCTCCAGGCTAACACTCTTAACCTCCAGGCTACCTCTCTCTCTCTCTCTCTCTGCTTTTCCCTCTATTGCTCTTTCTCTCCCTGTCTGATGTGCTGTCATCTCTTCTCTGTGATTGTCTTGATCATCCTCACTTTCCTTGTGACACCACTTTCCTTGTGATGCAACCATATAAAATATTATTTTTCTATTTACAGTATGCCATATGAACAAGCATCTAAAATATTATTTATGGTATAATTGTAATCAATGACTTCCACGTGTGAAACGTTTACAATTTCCCCCTGACCGTGAACAGCCATGTCAAGATATCGTCAAGTCAGCATACTCTGTGTTTCAGCCTCCAGAGAAGGGATAGTGTCAGTACATTTCAATGGTATCAAATGTCTTTAGACTAGCAATGAGTGACAGGTAGCCTAGTGTTTAAGAGTGTTGGGGCAGTAACTGAAAGGTTGCTGGTTCAAACCCCAGAGATGACAAGGTGAAAAAATCTGGCAATGTTCCTTTGAGCAAGGCACTTAACCCTAGTTTCTCCAGGTGAGAGTGTCTGCTTAAATGTAAGGATGTTCCTCTTGTGTAAATAATCGCACTTGTTTTCAGATGGTCATACCATGGATAATTTACGTATATAAAAAATACATCATCAAATGTTTTGATAAAATATTGAATTTGGCTTTTACTGCTATAGCCCATAGAAACACATTGAATAACACATTCATAAATTACAGAGCACACAGTCAAAACATAAATGATAAGGAATAAGGGTTTGAAGTGTCTGTCCTATATCTAGGAGATATAAGAAAGCTCAAGAATATTTTTTTTTTTAAATTGCACACATAATTTAACCTCTTTTTTGGGGGGCACAAAACTACTTACTTACTTCCATTGATTATTGAAACCGGTACTGGGTTACTTTCAGACGAGTCCTGTGACACTTGGGTAGAGTTCACCATCGTGTTCATGAGGGTCTCATCTTTCCATAGAGTGGTCATATTAGTTTGTAGGCAAAACCTTTTTTTTTGGATGTCTTCTGATCTGACAAACAACGCTGTTGCTCGGCCACCCTCTACCGAGATGCAGCCATACAAAAAAACCTGATATCTCTATCTGAAACTGACTCATTTAATGGGGATTGTTTTATTATGTCAATTAGATTGATGCAAGGGTGCGTCAATCGACTCTTGGTTCTCTTAAATATGCTCTTAAAGAAAGACGATGGATAATTGTTACTGAATGTGGCACACCAATAGGTATTACAGTAAACAGTGTTTTCAGGGGGTAGTGGAGGATCAACAACACTCTACAGTCTTCAACATTTGATCTGATTCTGAGGTAGACTAGATGGGGAAACCTTTGATGAGGAAGCAGAGGCAGAGGATCAGGAAGGAGATGGAGGAGAGGACTGATGCTGGGTGCAGGTACAGTATATTTATAGTCCAGGTAGTGCTGTGGGGAAGCCGCTGGCATTTTGAGGTGCATATGAGTTATATCTGCTATGCTATTGATCATCAGTACAAGCGAGAAATAGACTGCTCCACCGTTAGTCTCTCTTATTTGAAGTGCATCCCCATAAAGAACACACACACACACACACACACACACACACACACACACACACACACACACACACACACACACAGTATGCAGGTAAACACATAGAGTGAATATTTGATGAATTTTCACAACTCTTAGTACAACACTCCAAACAGGTAACACTCTTATATTCAGAAACCTTTTACTGTGCACTCATTTTGTTTGGAGACATGTTTCACCACACAACCATTGATCAAAAATATATGTTTACTGTGAAATACCATGAGAACAGTGATATAATCATCAAAACACAATATAATGATATCGTCTCAATTTAGTTGGTCTTTAGTCTGCAAATTCACTACAGTGAATACAATAGTATTTATATCATAGTATACTGTAGTCTTTTTTTCATTTGGGCATTGCATTGTGAAAAGCTATTCCTTTATATGATCATCTAGTGGGAAACATGTATTTCTTGATAAGACACTGATTAACTATGGTGAAAAGGTGACTGTATGATTTCATGTCTTGTACTTAGTCAATTGAAAATGTACTTAGAGTTTTTAAAAGTCTGCCTGTTTGATGATCTGTTGTGAGTGTTGTACTTGTTTTACCCTGGGGGAATTTCCCTCCTCCTTTTAGGTGTTGTTTGTCCTACTTATTATTTCATTGTTGAAAGGGATTTTTCCTGTCCTCCAACTCCTCATCCAATCACTCCTTTTGTCACTTTTTACAATTCCTTTGTTTGCATTATCAGTTTAATGACATCTCTGCATGATAATGAGTCTCGCTCTCGTACCATTCTCCCTCCTAGCATACAAGGAATCAAAATAACCTCACAGGCATCCGGTGGGAGAATAGGGATTTGCCTTGATCTCTCTCCTTTTTTTTACCCTACAGATCAATTAAGGATTGGTGCATGCCGAGAGTCTGAATAAAACAATGGAGATGAAGATGTATTGTGGTGCAACAAAGTCATGAGAGCGATTGCACCGACACGAGGTAATGGAAGATAGCATTTGTCAGGAGAACGATAGATAAATGACTTAAGTTTACCTAAAACACTCGAACACAAGCCATCTCTACCTTCTACCGTCGATTAGTTCTCCCTGAGCGACGCAATTATCTTTCCATTCATTTCAGACTTGGTTCAATTCGTCTCCTTGGGCTATGTTGTGCCACACAAAGGTAGCAATACATCGTGATCATAGAGAACGCTGTAGGGGATGCTGAAACTGGAACACACATTCTACCATGATAAGCCAGAGGATACACAGTACAGCAAATTATTAGTGGTACAGAAAATAAATGATACAACAGTCCCAAAGATGATTAGAGGTGTTCAACGTGAGTTTCTGAGTCACAGCTGAAACAAGTGTCCTTATTTTTTCATTTTCATTTTTTTTTTCAAGCGATCACATTTGATTTCTTTGGAGGATTTTCAAATCCAATTGAAATGGACAGACATTGAAATATAATTCACCCAATGCATTTTAAAACATATGTATATCATACATAGAACATACAACAGATGGATACGTAACTACTAATACAGTAATAACAGTTGGTGAAATTGTGAAATGTCCTACGTAGGAAACAGTTTGTGTCAAACAAATACGTGGCTGCTAACACCTCTAAGGCTGTATTTACACAGGTATCCCAACACTGACAAGCATCCTTCTTGGCACATTAATGTATTCATAAGAAAATAATCTTTATTCATCTTAATCCTCAGTTTAATGGCCTATTATATCTAGTGATGAATAATAAGTCATGTTCTGAGATGTACCTCTGCTTCTAAAACGGGAAATTAATGGTGTATTTACACTGAACAAAAATATAAAGCAATGTGTAAAGTGCTGGTCCTACGTGTCAACTGAAATAAAAGATCCCAGAAATGTTCCATACGCTTATTTCTAATGTTGTGCCAAATTTGTTTACATCCCTATTAGTGAGCATTTCTCCTTTGCCAAGATAATCCAACCACCTGACAGGTGTGGGATATTAAGAAGCTGATTAAACAGCATGATCATTACACAGGTACACCTTGTGCTGGGGACAATAAAAGGTCACTCTAAAATGTGCAGTTTTGTCACACAACACAATGCCACAGATGTCTCAAGGCTTGAGTGAGTGTGCAATTAGCATCCTGACTGCAGGGATGTCCACCAGAGCTGTTGACAGAGTATTGAATGTTCATTTCTCTACCATAAGCCACCTCCAACGCCGTTTTAGAGAATTTGGCAGTAGGTCTAACTGGTCTCACAACCACAGACCACGTACGTATATGGCGTTGTGTGGGGAAGCGGTTTGCTGATGTCAATGTTGTGAACAGAGTGCCACGTGATGGAGGTGGGGTACCGTGATGAGCGACGGCCCCATGTTGCAAGGATCTGTACACAATTCCTGGAAGCTGAAAATGTCTCAGTTCTTCCATGACCTCCATACTCACCAGACATGTCACTCATTGAGCATGTTTGGGATGATTTGGATTGATGTGTACGATAACTTATTTCAGTTCCTGACAATATCCATCAACTTCACACAGCCATTGAAGAGGAGTGGGACAACATTCCACAGTCCATGATCAACAGCCTGATCAACTCTATGCGAAGGAGTGTTGTGCTGCATGAGACAAATGGTGGTCACAACAGATACTGACTGTTTTTCTGATCCACGCCTCTACCTTTTTTTAAGGTATCTGTAACCAACAACCATCTGTATTCCAGTCATGTGAAAACAGTATATTAGGGCCTAATGAATTTATTTCAATTGACTGATTCCCTCATATGAACTGTAATTCAGAGAAAAAAAAATTGACATTGTTGCATGTTGCGTTTATATTTTTGTGTACACTCTAAGATAACATAACATCATGTCAAACACACATAAGTGTGGTTTGTGTGTAAGTACGAGATTGAGAATATACTGCATTTGTGTGCATAGACATAGACGTGTGTGTGTGTGTATGTGTGTAAACACTTTGTTGTCAAGCAAAGCTTGACCGCTCTTGCCCTTCTCACAACAGTCCAAAACACCCTGCCCCGCCCGCCCGCCCGCCTGCCTGCCCGACCCCCCCCCATCACCCCTCACTATTCCTGAACACTACATGTGTAAAAAAGGACAAATGTAAGCACCCACACTCTGTAGACTCAGTATTAGCAACATTAATACTCCAGTCACACCCTCCCTCTCTCTCTGATTGTTTAAGTGCACTATCAACTCCAGCTGGAGACAAGAAGAGGCAGAATGCAGACAGAGGGAAGTTTGGGTACCAAGACAGAAAAGAGAGAGGGGTAAGGGAGAGAGAGAAGGAGGGGAGGATAGTGGAGTTAGAGCGAGTGAGATAGAAATAAAAACAGAAGAAATAGAAAAGGAGAGACGGGGAGCGAGAGAGGGAATGAAGTGGGAGGGAGAGAAATCAAACTCCTGTCGAAGATGAGACAAAGGGTCGCCAAGTGGATGAATGGTAAACACCTGCATTGCCTGCAGCTATGTGGAGTGGGGGACAGTGTCCTGCAGCTATGTGGAGTGGGGGACGGTGTCCTGCAGCTATGTGGAGTGTGGGACAGTGTCCTGAAGCTATGTGGAATGAGGGGTAGTTAGGGAAAGTGCCCTACAGCTATGTGGGATGAGGGGTAGTAAGGAAAGGCGCCCTACAGCTATGTGGAGTGTGGGACAGCGTCCTGCAGCTATGTGGAGTGGGGGACGGTGTCCTGCAGCTATGTGGAGTGGGCGACGGTGTCCTGCAGATATGTGGAGTGAGGGACGGTGTCCTGCAGCTATTTTGGAGTGTGGGACGGTGCCCTGCAGCTACTTGGAGTGGGGTACAGGGTCCTGCAGCTATGTGGAGTGAGGTATAGTGAGGGACAGTGCCCTACAGCTATGTGGGATGAGGGGTAGTGAGGGACGGCACCCTACATACAGTATATGTGGAGTGAGGGACAGTGTCCTGCAGCTATGTGGAGTGGGGGGTATCTTGCAGGTATATGTAGTGAAGCTATGTGGAGTGGGGAGTAATGAGGGATGATGTTCTGCAGCTATGTGGACTGAGTGGTAGTGATGGACAGTGTCCTGCAGCTATGTGGAGTGGGGGAAGGTGTCCTGCAGCTATGTGGAGTAGGGGGTATCTTGCAGGTATATGTAGTGAAGTACAGTGTCCTTTAGCTATGTGGAGTAGGGAGTAATGAGGGATGATGTTCTGCAGCTATGTGGAGTGAGGGGTAGTGAGGGATGGTGTCCTGTAACTATGTGGAGTGGGGGACGGTGTCCTGCAGTTGTGTAGAGTTAGGGACGGTGTCCTGCAGCTATGTGGACTGAGGGGCCGTGAGGGACGGTGTCCTGCAGCTATGTGGAGTGGGGGACAGTGTCCTGCAGCTATGTGGAGTGGGGGACGGTGTCCTGCAGCTACTTGGAGTGGGGTACAGGGTCCTGCAGCTATGTGGAGTGAGGTATAGTGAGGGACAGTGCCCTACAGCTATGTGGGATGAGGGCTAGTGAGGGACGGCACCCTACATACAGTATATGTGGAGTGAGGGACAGTGTCCTGCAGCTATGTGGAGTGGGGGGTATCTTGCAGGTATATGTAGTGAAGTACAGTGTCCTGCAGCTATGTGGAATGAGTGGTAGTGACGGACAGTGCCCTGCAGCTATTTGGAGTGGGGGACGGTGTCCTGCAGCTATGTGGAGATAGGGATGATGCCCTGCAGCTATTTGGAGTGGGGGACCGTGTCCTGCAGCTATGTGTAGTAAGCGGTAGTGAGGGAAGGCGCCCTACAGCTATGTAGAGTGAGGGAGAGTGTCCTGCAGATATGTGGAGTGGGGGGCGGTGTCCTGCAGCTATATGGAGTGAGGAGTAGTGAGGGACAGTGTCCTGCAGGTGTGTGGACTGAGGGGTAGTGAGGAACAGTGTCCTGCAGCTATGTGGAGTGAGGGGTAGTGAGGGACAGTGTCCTGCAGCTATGTGGAGTATGGGACGGTGTACTGCAGCTATTTGGAGTGGGGGGGGCGGTGTCCTGCAGCTATATGGAGTGAGGAGTAGTGAGGGACAGTGTCCTGCAGGTGTGTGGACTGAGGGGTAGTGAGGAACAGTGTCCTGCAGCTATGTGGAGTGAGGGGTAGTGAGGGACAGTGTCCTGCAGCTATGTGGAGTGGGGGGTATCTTGCAGGTATATGTAGTGAAGCTATGTGGAATGGGGAGTAATGAGGGATGATGTCCTGCAGCTATGTGGAATGGGGGACAGTGCCCTGCACCTTCGAGTGGGGGAAGGTGTCCTGCAGCTATGTGGAGTAGGGAGTAATGAGGGATGATGTTCTGCAGCTATGTGGAGTGAGGGACAGTGCCCTGCAGCTATTTGGAGTGGGGGACGGTGTCCTGCAGCTATGTGGAGATAGGGATGATGCCCTGCAGTTATTTGGAGTGGGGGACCGTGTCCTGCAGCTATGTGTAGTAAGCGGTAGTGAGGGAAGGCGCCCTACAGCTATGTAGAGTGAGGGAGAGTGTCCTGCAGATATGTGGAGTGATATATAGAGTCCTGCAGCTCTGGGGATTGAGGGATGGTGTCCTGCAGCTATGTGGAGTGGGGGTGTGGTATCTTGCAGGTATGTGGAGTGAAGGGCAGTGTCCTGAAGCTATGTTGAGTTCGGATCGGTGTCCTGCAGCTATTTGGAGTGGGGGGCGGTGTCCTGCAGCTATATGGAGTGAGGAGTAGTGAGGGACAGTGTCCTGCAGGTGTGTGGACTGAGGGGTAGTGAGGAACAGTGTCCTGCAGCTATGTGGAGTGAGGGGTAGTGAGTGACAGTGTCCTGTAGCTATGTGGAGTGAGGGGTAGTGAGTGACAGTGTCCTGCAGCTATGTGGAGTATGGGACGGTGTCCTGCAGCTACTTGGAGTGAGGGGTAGTGAGGGCCGGTGCACTATAGCTATGTGGAGTGAGGGGTAGTGAGAGATGGTGCCCTACAGCTATGTGGAGTGAGTGACAGTGTCCTGCACCTATGTGGAGTGAGGGATGGTGTCCTGCAGCTCTGAGGAGTGGGGGACTGCGTCCTGCAGCTATTTAGAGTGAGGGGCCATGTCCTGCAGCTATTTAGAGTGAGGGGCCATGTCCTGCAGCTATGTGGAGTGAGGGACGGTGCCCCACAGCTGTGTGGAGTGTGGGGTAGTAAGGGACGGTGCACTACAGCTATATTGAGTGAGTGGTAATGAGTGACCGTGCCCTACATCTATTTGGTGTGAGGGATGGTGTCCTGCAACTATGTGGAGTGAGGGACTGTGTCCTGCCGCTATGTGGAGTGAGGGACAGTGTCCTGCAGCTCTGAGGAGTGGGGGCCCTCTAAATGTCTTCAGGCTGCCCACCCAAGGGTCTCCATCTTGTGCCTGTCCCACCAACCTCATGTATCCATCAATATCCCCCTCCAGCCCACCCCATACACTCACCCATGACATTCTACCACTACTCATTACCAACTCAATAATCATTCAATACCCACTCAATACACACTCATTATCCAGTCAACACACACCTATTACACGCTCATTGCCCTCGCATTACCCACTCGTTTTCCCACCCAATACCCACTCAATACCCACTTATTACCCACTGAATTACTGCTCATTACCTGCTCATTATCCACTAATTACCCATGCATTACACACTCAATACCCACTCAAAACCTACACATTACCCACTCATTATCCACTCATTTCCCACTCATTACCCACACAATACCCACTTAATACCCACTCATAATCTATACCCACTCATTACCAAATACCCACTCAATACCCACTCATTACCAACTCAATACCTGCTCAATACCTGCTCATTACCCACTGATTACCAACGCATTACACACTCATTAACTATACAAATTAAATTCCCACTCATTACCCACCTTTTACCCGCTCATTACCCATACACACTCATTACGCACTCCATACACTCACCCATGACCTTCTACCCCCGCTTATTACCCACTCATTACCCACTCATTACCAACTCAATATCCACTCAGTACCCACTCAATACACACTCATACCCAATCAATACCCACCTATTACCCACTCATTACCCACTCATTACCCGCTCATTACACACTCATTTCCCACCCAATACACACTCAATACCCACTCAATACTTACTCATTACCCGCTCATTACCCATAATCACTCATTACCCACTCATTACCCACTCAAAACACACTCATTATCCATACCCACTTATTACCCACTCATTACCCACTTAATACCTACTCATTACACACCCATTACCCACTCAATACCCATACCCACTCAATACAAACTCATTACTCACTGAAACACATCCTTCCCCTACTCTCCTGGCTTGCCCATCCTCACCTCCTGGTCCCCATCCTTGTTATTCCCTCTTTAAGCCGTATTAGCCTGACCACAGTTCCCTAACCACCAACTCCCATCCCGTTCTCCCGCGACTTGTCTCCCATCTGGCATCTTTTCAACCCACCTCCTGGCCTACCTGTCACCATTCCTGGATGGCTATCTGCAGGTCATGTCAGCAATAATGTTTATAGGCAGCTCCTTCTAGAACCACTCTGACTCTGCTGTATCATAAACAGTATGGCTATCGGAGGGGGTGAAAACACACTATCTCACCAAGCAGACACAATGACTCCCACCCGCCAGTCACCAACAACTAAAATAAAATCATACGTTATTGGTCACATGCGACAAACAACAGGTGTACGTACACCTTTCAGGGCAATCCTTACTTGCAAGCTCTTTCGCAACAAGTTAAATAAGAAAAATGTAAAAACACATGAGAAATAGCACACAGAAAAACAAGCTAAATACAGAGAGTAGCAATAACATATCATGTGTGCAGTGGTGGTTCTAGCTTGTAAGGCTCCCTGGGCGAACCCCCACTTCAGCGACCCCCCCCCCCCCCCCAAAAAAACACCATTCTGCACTAACTGTCATTTTTATTCAGACATTTGTAACAACACAAATAAATAATCATAACAATTAAAACTATATAAATATACAAATAAAAAGAGAATTAAATTATTACACTATTACACTATTGCTAACAAAAAACTCACAAATAAAAAAGATCGCGCAAATGTCACCATTCTGAATCTTTAAAAAAAAGTTATATATATATATAACTTTTTTTTAAAGATTCAGAATGGTGACATTTGCGCGATCGTTTTTTTTTATCACTCATTTGCACGTCACATCAATGATATCATGTCACCGTGTGAGACTGTGGGTTAATTCACCTTGTCGGAGTGGGCGTCCTGATTCTCGTTTGTTAGCTTGGCAGGCTACTGCCTGGGAAGGTCTCCCACTCAGAAGTACGAGGGGGGCGAGGGTAGGTTGACCTCAGATCTCCCCACTGGAAGCCCGAGGTAGGGGAGGGGGTAGGTTGACCTCAGGTCTCCCCACTGGAATCCCGAAGTAGGAGAGCGGGGGTAGGTTGACCTCAGGTCTCCCCACTGGAAGCCCGAGGTATATATATATATACAGTTGAATTCAGAAGTTTTCATACACCTTAGCCAAATACATTTAAACTCAGTTTATCACAATTCCTGACATTCCTAGTAAAACTTCCCTGTCTTAGGTCAGTTAGGATCACAACTTTATTTTGAATATGTGAAATGTCAGAATAATAGCAGAGAGAATGATTTGTTTCAGCTTTTATTTATTTCATCACATGGGTCAGAAGTTTACATACACTCAATTAGTATTTGGTAGCATTGCCTTTAAATTGTTTAACTTGGTTCAAATGTGTTGGGTTGCCTTCCACAAGCTTCCCTCAATAAGTTGGGTAAATTTTGGCCCATTCCTCCTGACAGAGCTGGTGTAACTGAATCAGGTGTGTAGACCTCCTTGCTCGCACATGCTTTTTCAGTTCTGCCCACACATTTTCTATAGGATTGAGGTCAGGGCTTTGTGATGGCCACTCCAATACCTTGACTTTCTTGTCCTTAAGCCATTTTGCCACAACTTGGGGTCATTGTCCATTTGGAAGATCCATTTGCGACTAAGATTTAACTTCCTGACTGATGTCTGGAGATGTTGCTTCAATATATCCACATAAATGTCCTATCTCATGACGCCATCTATTTTGTGAAGTGCACCAGTCCCTCCTGCAACAATGCACCCCACAACATGATGCTGCCACTCCCGTGCTTCACGGTTGGGATGGTATCCTTCTGCTTGCAAGCCTCCCCCTTTTTCCTCCAAACATAATGATGATCCTTATGGCCAAACAGTTCTATTTTTGTTTCATCAGACCAGAGGGTATTTCTCCAAAAAGTACAATCTTTGTCCCCATGTGCAGTTTCAAACCGTAGTCTGGATTTTGTCTGGCGGTTTTGGAGCAGTGGCTTCTTCCTTGCTGAGCGGTCTTTCAGGTTTTAATTTTTTTCAATTTTATTTCACCTTTATTTAACCAGGTAGGCTAGTTGAGAACAAGTTCTCATTTGCAACTGTGACCTGGCCAAGAGAAAGCATAGCAGTGTGAACAGACAACAACACAGTTACACATGGAGTAAACAATAAACAAGTCAATATCATAGTAGGAAAAAAAATAATCTATATACATTGTGTGCAAAAGTCATGAGGGAGGTAGACAATAAATAAGCCATAGGAGTGAATAATTACATTTTAGCAGATTAACACTGGAGTGATAAATGATCAGATGAACATGTGCAGGTAGAGATACTGATGTGCAAAAGAGCAGAAAAGTAAAGAAAATAAAAACAGTATGGGGATGAGGTAGGTTATGTCGATATAGGACTCATTTTACTGTGGATTTAGATACTTTTGTACCGGTTTCCTCCAGGAACTTCACAAGGTCCTTTGCTGTTGCTCTGGGATTGATTTGTACTTTTCGCACCAAAGTACGTTCATCTCTAGGAGAAAGAACGCATCTCCTTCCTGAGCAGTATGACGGCTGTATGGTCCAATGGTGTTTATACTTGCATACTGTTGTTTGTACAGATGAACAGGGTGCCTTCAGGCGTTTGGTTCTTCCTTGGGAGCAATTTCCAGACTTATGGAGGTCTACATTCTCAGGTCTTGGCTGATTTCTTTAGATTTTCCCATAATGTCAAGCAAAGAGGCACTGAGTTTGAAGGTAGGCCTTGAAATACATCCACACGTACACCTCCATTTGACTCAAATGGTGTCAATTAGCCTATCAGAAACTTCTAAATCATTTTTTTGAATTTTCCAAGCTGTTTAAAGGCAGGGTCAATTTAGTGTATTTTAACTTCTGACCCACTGGAATTGTGATACAGTGAATTATAAGTGAAATAATCTGTCTGTAAACAATTGTTGGAAAAATGACTTGTGTCATGCACAAAGTAGATGTCCTAACCGACTTGCCAGAACTATAGTTTGTTAACAAGAAATTTGTGGAGTGGTTGAAAATGAGTTTTAATGACTCCAACCTAAGTGTACGTAAACTTCCGACTTCAACTGTATATATTTTTTGGTGCAGGCATCCCGAGCTGCCCCCGGCAAGATGTGCGGCTGCCCATGTCGTCTATACCTAAATCCGCCACTGCATGTGTGTATACTGAACATTGGCTCCGTACAGACACTGCAGACATGAACATTTAATGCTCTTGTTGAAAACAGACGTGTAATGTACAGGAGTTGTTAATAATACATAGTTGTTTTGTAAGATACAGTAGGTCACCTGTCTGTCTGTTTTCTCTTGACAGTTCTACAAATAGGAACTTTCTGGGTTTTGTCAAACAGATGCAGGATCTTAATGTGATCGAGAATTTTCCTTTGTGATTTACATCAAATCAAATCAAATCAAATGTATTTATATAGCCCTTCGTACATCAGCTGATATCTCAAAGTGCTGTACAGAAACCCAGCCTAAAACCCCAAACAGCAAACAATGCAGGTGTAAAAGCACGGTGGCTAGGAAAAACTCCCTAGAAAGGCCAAAACCTAGGAAGAAACCTAGAGAGGAACCAGGCTATGTGGGGTGGCCAGTCCTCTTCTGGCTGTGCCGGGTAGAGATTATAACAGAACATGACCAAGAAGTTCAAATGTTCATAAATGACCAGCATGGTCGAATAATAATAAGGCAGAACAGTTGAAACTGGAGCAGCAGCACAGTCAGGTGGACTGGGGACAGCAAGGAGTCATCATGTCAGGTAGTCCTGGGGCACGGTCCTAGGGCTCAGGTCCTCCGAGAGAGAGAAAGAAAGAGAGAATTAGAGAGAGCATATGTGGGGTGGCCAGTCCTCTTCTGGCTGTGCCGGGTGGAGATTATAACAGAACGTGGCCAAGATGTTCAAATGTTCATAAATGACCAGCATGGTTGAATAATAGTAAGGCAGAACAGTTGAAACTGGAGCAGCAGCATGGCCAGGTGGACTGGGGACAGCAAGGAGTCATCATGTCAGGTAGTCCTGGGACATGGTCCTAGGGCCCAGGCCAGTTGAAACTGGAGCAGCAGCATGGCCAGGTGGACTGGGGACAGCAAGGAGTCATCATGTCAGGTAGTCCTGGGGCATGGTCCTAGGGCTCAGGTCCTCCGAGAGAGAGAAAGAAAGAGAGAAGGAGAGAATTAGAGAACGCACACTTAGATTCACACAGGACACCGAATAGGACAGGAGAAGTACTCCAGATATAACAAACTGACCCTAGCCCCCCGACACATAAACTAATGCAGCATAAATACTGGAGGCTGAGACAGGAGGGGTCAGGAGACACATAAATTTACTGAAAACCCACACTAACACATGGTTATATTAACAGTATAATAGCCTAACCACTGTTCAAGCAACATTATGGACTAAATACTCAAATCCGTTTGCTGCAGGATTATTTTCCGGTGACAACATTGGTCAAATTATTAACCCACATCTGTAAGCATGAACAAAATGTTTATGTACCCCTTATGGATTCAGTATTGGTTAAGAAGTCCTTATGTAGGTGCTCTTTAAGTAACATGTAACAGAGAAATAGTTGCGGTAAAGATATTGATATTTTGACTCCAAATTGAAGACAGTCCTAACAGATTGCCACTTGGACTATAACATACCAATACGCAAATAAAACAATATCTGACTCATTGATCGCAGCATCTCAAATCACAACAGGGCCATAAAGACAATGCATAAAGACCGAGCTAATCACACACATATACTGTACATAGACATACCATTTGATAGCGTCGTCAACATGCAGTGTGTCTCTACATACTAAGGCAGTTGGGAAGCATGTCCTCATTTGGTTAACAGGCGATATGCATAAACATACAATATGCATGAAGAAACACCCTCACACACTCATTCACAAACACACACACGCACACACACACAAACGCGCACATACACATACACACACACACACATAGTGGTGATGTTACACCCTAGAGGCACTTTCTTGATGCATGAGGGAGCCTAAATAACCTGTAATCCCTCAATAACAAGATATTTCTCACACACACACATGCACGCACACTCGGTTTCAACAGATACACAAACATACACACTCCTCTCTCTTTCAATTTCTCTCTCTCTTTCTCTTGCACACCCAAGTCATCATTGCTCATAATCGTCCCAGCGCACCTGTACACTTTTCAAAGCCTGAGGGAGTGTAGGCCATAGCAGCAACATCGTTTCAGGGCGTAGACATGTTCACCAATCCACCACGGATCATTATTCACCTCAGGTATCTCTCTTTGGGGCCAAGCAATCGATGTGGCTGTTGTAGCCACATCCCCAGGACAAGGCCTGTAAAAAGAGGGTTATATGTGGTGCTCGGTAAGGGCTAGATTACAATGGATAGAATCTTATCCTCCAAGGCACTGTGCCTGTGGCTTGGCTGTACTGCATTCTCGTTGTTGTACACAAACACACACACGGTCCTAGAGGGTCCAATTCCAACCCCAGAAACGATTTCTCTTTTTTCTTCACTCCATTGTTTCTGAGAGCAAAATCCAATAAGAGACAGAAAAGCTGCTGCGAACATGAAAAGCATCTACTGACATTCCCACCTCGCTTTGGGAGAGCGAGATGGAGGGCTGGAGCGAGGGAAACCTCGAGAAAAGATGGAAGGAAGAGGAGGCTTTTTGTATTCTTGTATTCTCTTTCTGTCTTTAGACAAGCCCTTAGGGGAGCTCGCCCAATCCGGTTGTCTAACGTAGCACATCAAATTCAACCCCAGTAATGCAAGCTAAGCAGAAACCACTGATCCCCAAAGTAATGTAGTTTCTCTCTCAATGTCAATGGGGGGCAGAGAAAAAAATACAAATAAAAAATGATTTTGGTTGGAAGCAAATTTACAGTAGGGGTCCGGCCGCGTTGCCCACTGAGAGACAGAGACATAAAAACAGAAGAAATAGAAAATGAGAGATGGGGAGCGAGAGAGGGAAATGAAGTGGGAGGGAGAGAGATCAAACTCCTGTCGAAGATGAGAAAGGGTCGCCAAGTGGATGAATGGTAAACACCTGCATTGCCTGCAGCTATGTGGAGTGGGGGACAGTGTCCTGCAGCTATGTGGAGTGGGGGACGGTGTCCTGCAGATATGTGGAGTTAGGGACGGTGTCCTGCAGATATGTGGAGTTAGGGATGGTGTCCTGCAGATATGTGGAGTGAGGGACTGTGCGCTACAGCTATGTGGAGTGGGGGACGGTGTCCTGCAGCTATGTGGAGTATCCACAATACCTAAAATGGAATCTGTGACTGGGAGTTTATTCCTAAGTGTAAACATTTCAGTTATTTTTGTCTTGTCTATCTTTTCTCTGGACAGAAGTGAAACCATATCTTTAACTACAAATAGGGCCCTGGTCTGTCTAACTGCTATTGTACCTGTGTAGGTAGGCAGGAAGCTTAGCGATTAGAGCATTGGGCAGTAACCTGGTTTGAGTACCAGAGCCGACAAGGTGAAAGATCTGTCAATGTGCCCTTGAGCAAGGCACTTATAATGAATTCAGAAAGTATTCAGACCCCTTCATATTTTGTTACTTTCGAACATTATTCTAAAATTGATTAAATACATTTTCTTCCTCATCAATCCACACACAATACCTCATAACGACAAAACTGTTTTTTTATTTTTTATTTGAGCAAATGTACAAAACATTTCAAACTTAAATACCTTCTTTACATAAGTGTTCAGACCCTTTGCTATGAGACTCAAAATTGAGCTCAGGTGGATTTTGTTTCTATTGATCATCCTTGAGCTGTTTCTACAACTTGATTGGAGGCCACCTGTGGTCAATTCAATTGATTGGACATGATTTGGAAAGGCACACACCTGTCTACACACAATAAGGTCCCACAGTTGACAGTGCCTGTCAAAGCAAAAACCAAGCCATGAGGTTGATGAAATTGACCGTAGAGCTCAGAGACAGGATTGAGTCGAGGCACAGACCTGGGGAAGGGTATCAAAACATTTCTGCAGCACTGAAGGTCCCCAAGAACACAGTGACCTCCATTATTCTTAAATGGAAGAAGTTTGGAACCACTAAGACTCTTCCTAGAGCTGGCCACCCGGCCAAACTGAGCAAACGAGGGAGAAGGGCCATGGTCAGGGAGGTGACCAAGAACCCGATGGTCACTCTGACAGAGCTCCAGAGTTCCTCTGTGGAGATGGGAGAATCTTCAAAAAGGACAACCAAATCTGCAGCATTCCACCAATCAGGCCTTTACTGTATGGTAGAGTGGCCAGACAGAAGCCACTCATTAGACTTTGCCAAAAGGCAACTAAAGGGCTCTCAAACCATGAGAAACAAGATTCTCTGGTCTGATGAAACCAAGATTGAACTCTTTGGCCTGAATGCCAACCGTCACATCTCGGGGAGGAAATTCCTACAGTGAAGTATGGTGGTGGCAGCATCATGCTGTGGGGATGTTTTTCAGTGGTAGTGCAAGGACCGACGCCGGGGATGAGAAGCAAGTACGGGGAGTCAAACATTTAATCAGGAACAGACATAAGACAAGACAGAAACAGCGTCACCACACGGGTATACAAGGACATAAGATAATCAATGCAGAAACAGGGAATAGAGCGGGGAACCAGGCAGATATAGGGAAGGTAATGACAGAGGTGATTGAGTCCAGGTCCAATAATCGCTGATTCTCCTGACGGAGGAAAGGCAGGTGTGCGTAATGATGATGGCATGAGGGCGCAATGCTCGGGAGTCTGGAGCCCTCAAACGCCGGGGAGAAGAACTGGAGCATGCATGACAGGTAGTGACTGGGAGACTAGTCAGGATTGAGGGAAAGATGAACAGAGCAAAGTACAGAGAGTTCCTTGATGAAAACCTGCTCCAGAGTGCTCAGGACCTCAGAATGGGCTGAAGGTTCACTTTCCAACAGGACAACTACACTAAGCACACAGGAGTGGCTTCTGGACAAGTTTCTGAATGTCCTTAACCCAGACTTGAACTCGATTGAACATCTCTGGAGAGACCTGAAAATAGCTGTGCAGCGACGCTCCCCATACAACTTGGCAGAGCTTGAGAGGATCTGCAGAGAAGAATGGGAGAAGCTACCCAAATACAGGTGGGCCAAGCTTGTAACGTCATGCCCAAGAAGACTCGAGGCTGTAATTGCTGCTAAAGTTTCATCAACAAAGTACTGTGTAAAGGGTCTGAATACTTATGTAAATGTAATATTTAAGTTTTTTATATTTTCTACATTTGCAAAAATGTTTAAAAACCTGTTTTTGCTTTGTCATTATGGGCTATTGTGTGTAGATTGATGAGGGGGAAAAGCTGTTTAATCCATTTTAGAATAAGGCAGTAACGTAACAAAATGTGGAAAAAGTCATGGAGTCTGAATACTTTCCGAATGCACTGTAACCCTAATTCGTTCCAGGGCCACTGTGCTACTATGGCTGACCCTGTAAAACCATACATTTACCTGTTCCAGGGGGCCACTGACCCTGTAAAACAACAACATTTTACCTGTTCCAGGCCACTGTATGGCTGACCCTGTAAAACAACACATTTACCTGTTCCAGGGCCACTGTGCTACTATGGCTGACCCTGTAAACAACACATTTACCTGTTCCAGGGCCACTGTGCAACTATGGCTGACCCTGTAAAACAACACATTTACCTGTTCCAGGGCCATTTACTATGGCTGACCCTGTAAACAACACATTTTACCTGTTCCAGGCCACTGTGCTACTATGGCTGACCCTGTAAAACAACACATTTACCTGTTCCAGGGCCACTGTGCTACTA
>NW_027038722.1:0-36648 GCF_034236695.1 Oncorhynchus nerka
TCCAGACAGGACCAGACTGGTATATGTTATTAATACTGTAGTGTCTATGTCATGATGTAGGAGCTGCTGTGTTATAGATCCAGACAGGACCAGACTGGTATATGTTATTAATACTGTAGTGTCTATGTCATGATGTAGGAGCTGCTGTGTTATAGATCCAGACAGGACCAGACTGGTATATGTTATTAGTAGTGTCTATGTCATGATGTAGGAGCTGCTGTGTTATAGATCCAGACAGGACCAGACTGGTATATGTTATTAATACTGTAGTGTCTATGTCATGATGTAGGAGCTGCTGTGTTATAGATCCAGACAGGACCAGACTGGTATATGTTATTAATACTGTAGTGTCTATGTCATGATGTAGGAGCTGCTGTGTTATAGATCCAGACAGGACCAGACTGGTATATGTTATTAATACTGTAGTGTCTATGTCATGATGTAGGAGCTGCTGTGTTATAGATCCAGACAGGACCAGACTGGTATATGTTATTAATACTGTAGTGTCTATGTCATGATGTAGGAGCTGCTGTGTTATAGATCCAGACAGGACCAGACTGGTATATGTTATTAATACTGTAGTGTCTATGTCATGATGTAGGAGCTGCTGTGTTATAGATCCAGACAGGACCAGACTGGTATATGTTATTAATACTGTAGTGTCTATGTCATGTGTCTGCTGTGTTATGATCCAGACAGGACCAGACTGGTATATGTTTGGAGTCATGCTGTGTTATAAATCCAGACAGGACCAGACTGGTATATGTTATTAATACTGTAGTGTCTATGTCATGATGTAGGAGCTGCTGTGTTATAGATCCAGACAGGACCAGACTGGTATATGTATTAATACTGTAGTGTCTATGTCATGATGTAGGAGCTGCTGTGTTATAGATCCAGACAGGACCAGACTGGTATATGTTATTAATACTGTAGTGTCTATGTCATGATGTAGGAGCTGCTGTGTTATAGATCCAGACAGGACCAGACTGGTATATGTTATTAATACTGTAGTGTCTATGTCATGATGTAGGAGCTGCTGTGTTATAGATCCAGACAGGACCAGACTGGTATATGTTATTAATACTGTAGTGTCTATGTCATGATGTAGGAGCTGCTGTGTTATAGATCCAGACAGGACCAGACTGGTATATGTTATTAATACTGTAGTGTCTATGTCATGATGTAGGAGCTGCTGTGTTATAGATCCAGACAGGACCAGACTGGTATATGTTATTAATACTGTAGTGTCTAGTCATGATGTAGGAGCTATGTCATGATGTAGGAGCTGCTGTGTTATAGATCCAGACAGGACCAGACTGGTATATGTTATTAATACTGTAGTGTCTATGTCATGATGTAGGAGCTGCTGTGTATAGATCCAGACAGGACCAGACTGGTATATGTTATTAATACTGTAGTGTCTATGTCATGAGGAGCTGTGTGTTATAGATCCAGAGCTGCTGTGTGTCTATAGATGTAGGAGCCATAGATCAGGACCAGACTGGTATATGTTATTATTAATACTATGTCATGAGTGTCTATGTCCATGATGTAGGAGCTGCTGTGTTATAGATCCAGACAGGACCAGACTGGTATATGTTATTAATACTGTAGTGTCTATGTCATGATGTAGGAGCTGCTGTGTTATAGATCCAGACAGGACCAGACTGGTATATGTTATTAATACTGTAGTGTCTATGTCATGATGTAGGAGCTGCTGTGTTATAGATCCAGACAGGACCAGACTGGTATATGTTATTAATACTGTAGTGTCTATGTCATGATGTAGGAGCTGCTGTGTTATAGATCCAGACAGGACCAGACTGGTATATGTTATTAATACTGTAGTGTCTATGTCATGATGTAGGAGCTGCTGTGTTATAGATCCAGACAGGACCAGACTGGTATATGTTATTAATACTGTAGTGTCTATGTCATGATGTAGGAGCTGCTGTGTTATAGATCCAGACAGGACCAGACTGGTATATGTTATTAATACTGTAGTGTCTATGTCATGATGTAGGAGCTGCTGTGTTATAGATCCAGACAGGACCAGACTGGTATATGTTATTAATACTGTAGTGTCTATGTCATGATGTAGGAGCTGCTGTGTTATAGATCCAGACAGGACCAGACTGGTATATGTTATTAATACTGTAGTGTCTATGTCATGATGTAGGAGCTGCTGTGTTATAGATCCAGACAGGACCAGACTGGTATATGTTATTAATACTGTAGTGTCTATGTCATGATGTAGGAGCTGCTGTGTTATAGATCCAGACAGGACCAGACTGGTATATGTTATTAATACTGTAGTGTCTATGTCATGATGTAGGAGCTGCTGTGTTATAGATCCAGACAGGACCAGACTGGTATATGTTATTAATACTGTAGTGTCTATGTCATGATGTAGGAGCTGCTGTGTTATAGATCCAGACAGGACCAGACTGGTATATGTTATTAATACTGTAGTGTCTATGTCATGATGTAGGAGCTGCTGTGTTATAAAGCCAGACAGGACCAGACTGGTATATGTTATTAATACTGTAGTGTCTATGTCATGATGTAGGAGCTGCTGTGTTATAGATCCAGACAGGACCAGACTGGTATATGTTATTAATACTGTAGTGTCTATGTCATGATGTAGGAGCTGCTGTGTTATAGATCCAGACAGGACCAGACTGGTATATGTTATTAATACTGTAGTGTCTATGTCATGATGTAGAGCTGCTGTGTTATAAAAGCCAGACAGGACCAGACTGGTATATGTTATTAATACTGTATGTCAGTGTCTATGTCATGATGTAGGAGCTGCTGTGTTATAGATCCAGACAGGACCAGACTGGTATATGTTATTAATACTGTAGTGTCTATGTCATGATGTAGGAGTTATAGATCCAGACAGGACCAGACTGGTATATGTTATTAATACTGTAGTGTCTATGTCATGATGTAGGAGCTGCTGTGTTATAAAGCCAGACAGGACCAGACTGGTATATGTTATTAATACTGTAGTGTCTATGTCATGATGTAGGAGCTGCTGTGTTATAGATCCAGACAGGACCAGACTGGTATATGTTATTAATACTGTAGTGTCTATGTCATGATGTAGGAGCTGCTGTGTTATAGATCCAGACAGGACCAGACTGGTATATGTTATTAATACTGTAGTGTCTATGTCATGATGTAGGAGCTGCTGTGTTATAGATCCAGACAGGACCAGACTGGTATATGTTATTAATACTGTAGTGTCTATGTCATGATGTAGGAGCTGCTGTGTTATAGATCCAGACAGGACCAGACTCAGGTGGACTGTAATGAAGCATGTACAGCCCTACGAAGAAAGGCCAACGAGGTAACACACACACACACACTTTATACACACACACACACACACTTTATACACACACACACACACTTTATACACACACACACACTTTATACACACACACACACATTACATGGACCCTGGTAGGTGGAGGTATGTAGAGAGTTACATGGACCCTGGTAGGTGGAGGTATGTAGAGAGTTACATGGACCCTGGTGGGTGGGTGGAGGTATGTAGAGAGTTACATGGACCCTGGTGGGTGGGTGGAGGTATGTAGAGAGTTACATGGACCCTGGTAGGTGGAGGTATGTAGAGAGTTACATGGACCCTGCTGGGTGGGTGGAGGTATGTAGAGAGTTACATGGACCCTGGTAGGTGGAGGTATATAGAGAGTTACATGGACCCTGGTGGGTGGGTGGAGGTATGTAGAGAGTTACATGGACCCTGGTAGGTGGAGGTATGTAGAGAGTTACATGGACCATGCTGGGTGGGTGGAGGTATGTAGAGAGTTACATGGACCCTGGTAGGTGGAGGTATGTAGAGAGTTACATGGACCCTGGTGGGTGGGTGGAGGTATGTAGAGAGTTACATGGACCCTGGTAGGTGGAGGTATGTAGAGAGTTACATGGACCCTGCTGGGTGGGTGGAGGTATCCAGAGAGTTACATGGACCCTGCTGGGTGGGTGGAGGTATCCAGAGAGTTACATGGACCCTGGTGGGTGGGTGGAGGTATCCAGAGAGTTACATGGACCCTGGTGGGTGGGTGGAGGTATCCAGAGAGTTACATGGACCCTGGTGGGTGGGTGGAGGTATCCAGAGAGTTACATGGACCCTGGTGGGTGGGTGGAGGTATCCAGAGAGTTAGATGGACCCTGGTGGGTGGGTGGAGGTATCCAGAGAGTTACATGGACCCTGGTGGGTGGGTGGAGGTATGTAGAGAGTTACATGGACCCTGGTGGGTGGGTGGAGGTATGTAGAGAGTTACATGGACCCTGGTGGGTGGGTGGAGGTATCCAGAGAGTTACATGGACCCTGATGGGTAGGTGGAGGTATCCACAGAGTTACATGGACCCTGCTGGGTGGGTGGAGGTATCCAGAGAGTTACATGGACCCTGGTGGGTGGGTGGAGGTATCCAGAGAGTTACATGGACCCCTGCTGGGTGTGTGACAGGTGTACTCAACATCTGATGATGTCATAATTATGTGTTCTCAACATCAGATGATGTCATAATTATGTGTTCTCAACATCAGATGATGTCATAATTATGTGTGTAGGTGAAAGAAGCAGAAGAGAATGCAGCCCTGGAGGAAGAGAGGAAGAAACAACAGGTGATATACCCTCCTCTCTCTCTCTCTCTCTCTCTCTCTCTCTCTCTCTCTCTCTCTCTCTCTCTCTCTCTTTACCCTCCTCTCTCTCTCTCTCTCTCTTTACCCTCCTCTCTCTCTCTCTCTCTCTTTACCCTCCTCTCTCTCTCTGTCTCTCTTTACCCTCCTCTCTCTCTCTCTCTCTCTTTACCCTCCTCTCTCTCTCTCTCTCTCTCTCTCTCTCTCTCTCTCTCTCTCTCTCTCTCTACTCTCGCTCTCTCTCTCTACCCTCCTCTCGCTCTCTCTCTTTACCCTCCTCTCGCTCTCTCTCTTTACCCTCCTCTCGCTCTCTCTCTTTACCCTCCTCTCTCTCTCTCTCTTTACCCTCCTCGCTCTCTCTCTCTTTACCCTCCTCTCTCTCTCTCTCTCTTTACCCTCCTCGCTCTCTCTCTCTTTACCCTCCTCTCTCTCTCTCTTTACCCTCCTCTCTCTCTCTCTCTTTACCCTCCTCTCTCTCTCTCTCTTTACCCTCCTCGCTCTCTCTCTCTTTACCCTCCTCTCTCTCTCTCTCTCTTTACCCTCCTCGCTCTCTCTTTTTACCCTCCTCTCTCTGTTTGTTGAACAGATGAAACCTCAGAAATGGTGATCATTATTTGGGGTGTTCCCCAAAGTTCAGAATTAGGACTGATACTGTTCCTCCTTAATATGCTTCACCTCAGCGACTACAACATTGTTATTCATATATTACTCGTGTGATTTGAGGTTTGAGATTTACGACATTGTTCATTAACATCTTTCACTCCTCTCTCCCTCTCTCTCTCTCTCTCTCTCTCTCTCTCTCTCTCTCTCCCTCTCTCTCTCTCTCTCTCCATCCCTCTGTCCATCTCTCTCTCCAACCCCTCTCTCTCCAACCCCTCTCTCCAACCCCTCTCTCTCCACCCCCTCTCTGTCCACCCCCTCTCTGTCCACCCCTCTCTGTCCACCCCCTCTCTGTCCACCCCCTCTCTCCACCCCTCTCTCTCCACCCTTTTCTCTCCCCTCTCTGTCCACCCCCTCTCTCTCCGTCCCTCCCCCTCTCTCTCCACCCCCTCTCTCTCCGTCCCTCCCCTCTCTCTCCGTCCCTCCCCCTCTCTATCCGTCCCCCTCTCTCTCTCCGTCCCTCCCCTCTCTCTCCGTCCCACCCCCTCTCTCTCCGTCCCTCCCCTCTCTCTCCGTCCCCTCCCCCTCTCTATCCGTCCATCCCTCTCTCTCCACCCCTCTCTCTCCACCCCCTCTCTCTCCACCCCCTCTCTCCACCCCCTCTCTCCACCCTCTCTCCCCCCCTCTCTCTCCACCCCTCTCTCTCCACCCCCTCTCTCCACCCCCTCTCTCTCCACCCCCTCTCTCTCCACCCCCTCTCTCTCCACCCCCTCTCTCTCCACCCCCTCTCTCTCCACCCCCTCTCTCCACCCCTCTCTCTCCACCCCCTCTCTCTACCCCCTCTCTCTCCACCCCCCTCTCTGTCCACCCCCTCTCTCTCCACCTCTGTCCATCCCCCTCTCTCTCCCCCCCCTCTCTCTCCATCCCCCTCTCTCTGTCCCTCCCCTCTCTCTCTCCACCCCCTCTCTATCCGTCCCTCTCTCTGTCATCCCCCTCTCTCTGTCCATCCCCTCTCTCTCCACCCCTCTCTCTCCACCCCTCTCTCTCCACCCCCTCTCTCTCCACCCCCTCTCTCTCCACCCCTCTCTCCACCCCCTCTCTCCCACCCCCCTCTCTCCACCCCCTCTCTCTCCACCCCCTCTCTGTCCACCCCCTCTCTCTCCACCTCTGTCCATCCCCTCTCTCTCCACCCCCTCTCTCTCCATCCCCTCTCTCTCTGTCCCTCCCTCTCTCTCTCTCCACCCCCTCTCTATCCGTCCCTCTCTCTGTCCATCCCCCTCTCTCTCCACCCCTCTCTCTCCACCCCTCTCTCTCCACCCCTCTCTCTCCCACCCCCTCTCTCTCCACCCCTCTCTCTCCACCCCCTCTCTCCACCCCCTCTCTCCACCCCCTCTCTCCACCCCTCTCTCCCACCCCCTCTCTCTCCACCCCTCTCTCTCCACGTCTGTCCATCCCCCTCTCTGTCCATCCCTCTCTCTCTCCACCCCCTCTCTCCATCCCCTCTCTCTCTGTCCCTCCCCCTCTCTCTCTCCACCCCCTCTCTGTCCGTCCCTCTCTCTGTCCATCCCCTCTCTCTCCATACCCCTCTCTCTGTCCATCCCCTCTCTCTCCATACCCCTCTCTCTGTCCATCCCCCTCTCTCCACACCCCTCTCTCTCCATCCCCCTCTCTCTCCACACCCCTCTCTCTGTCCATCCCCCTCTCTCTCCACACCCCTCTCTCTGTCCATCCCCCTCTCTCTCCATCCCTCTCAGGCTGAGTTGGAAGCCTTTGAGAATCGTCAGAAGGGCAGACGTAAGAAGCGAGGGAAGAGAGGAGAGGAGGAGGAGGAGGAGGAGGAGGGTGGTTGTAGGAGGTATAGAGTGGTCATGGTGTCTCTGGGTGGAGTTCTACTGGCTGCTGTCGCTTTCTATCTCATACAAATGGATTAGACACACACACACCAACACACACACCAACACACACACCAACACACACACACCATCACACACACCAACACACACACCAACGCACACACCAACACACGCACACACCCAGACAACATCTCACAGGCAGACAGAAACAGGCAGACAGACAGACAGACAGAGACTCTTCCTGGTTCAGATGATGTCTACTTTAGCAGAGGAGAGAGAACCAGTATCACTTCCTGTTTCACACTCTGAATGATTTATGATCTATTAGGATGGGTCTGAAATGGAACCCCATTAGGATGGGTCTGAAATGGAACCCCATTAGGATGGGTCTGAAATAGAACCCCATTAGGATGGGTCTGAAATAGAACCCCATTAGGATGGGTCTGAAATAGAACCCCATTAGGATGGGTCTGAAATGGAACCCCATTAGGATGGGTCTGAAATAGAACCCCATTAGGATGGGTCTGAAATGGAACCCCATTAGGATGGGTCTGAAATAGAACCCCATTAGGATGGGTCTGAAATGGAACCCCATTAGGATGGGTCTGAAATGGAACCCCATTAGGATGGGTCTGAAATAGAACCCCATTAGGATGGGTCTGAAATAGAACCCCATTAGGGTGGGTCTGAAATGGAACCCCATTAGGGTGGGTCTGAAATGGAACCCCATTAGGATGGGTCTGAAATAGAACCCCATTAGGGTGGGTCTGAAATAGAACCCCATTAGGGTGGGTCTGAAATGGAACCCCATTAGGATGGGTCTGAAATAGAACCCCGTTAGGGTGGGTCTGAAATAGAACCCCATTAGGGTGGGTCTGAAATGGAACCCCATTAGGGTGGGTCTGAAATAGAACCCCATTAGGGTGGGTCTGAAATAGAACCCCATTAGGATGGGTCTGAAATAGAACCCCATTAGGGTGGGTCTGAAATAGAACCCCATTAGGGTGGGTCTGAAATAGAACCCCATTAGGGTGGGTCTGAAATAGAACCCCATTAGGATGGGTCTGAAATAGAACCCCGTTAGGATGGGTCTGAAATGGAACCCCATTAGGATGGGTCTGAAATAGAACCCCATTAGGGTGGGTCTGAAATAGAACCCCATTAGGGTGGGTCTGAAATAGAACCCCATTAGGGTGGGTCTGAAATAGAACCCCGTTAGGGTGGGTCTGAAATAGAACCCCATTAGGATGGGTCTGAAATAGAACCCCATTAGGGTGGGTCTGAAATAGAACCCCATTAGGGTGGGTCTGAAATGGAACCCCATTAGGATGGGTCTGAAATAGAACCCCATTAGGGTGGGTCTGAAATAGAACCCCATTAGGATGGGTCTGAAATAGAACCCCATGCACTGGGTTAGACCTCATAGGGTGGGTCTGAAATAGAACCCCATTAGGATGGGTCTGAAATGGAACCCCATTAGGGTGGGTCTGAAATAGAACCCCATTAGGGTGGGTCTGAAATAGAACCCCATTAGGGTGGGTCTGAAATAGAACCCCATTAGGGTGGGTCTGAAATAGAACCCCATTAGGATGGGTCTGAAATAGAACCCCATTAGGGTGGGTCTGAAATAGAACCCCGTGCACTGGGTTAGACCTCATAGGGTGGGTCTGAAATGGAACCCCATTAGGGTGGGTCTGAAATAGAACCCCATTAGGGTGGGTCTGAAATAGAACCCCATTAGGGTGGGTCTGAAATAGAACCCCATTAGGATGGGTCTGAAATAGAACCCCGTTAGGGTGGGTCTGAAATAGAACCCCGTGCACTGGGTTAGACCTCATAGGGTGGGTCTGAAATAGAACCCCATTAGGATGGGTCTGAAATAGAACCCCATTAGGGTGGGTCTGAAATAGAACCCCATTAGGATGGGTCTGAAATAGAACCCCGTTAGGGTGGGTCTGAAATAGAACCCCATTAGGGTGGGTCTGAAATAGAACCCCATTAGGATGGGTCTGAAATAGAACCCCATTAGGGTGGGTCTGAAATAGAACCCCATTAGGGTGGGTCTGAAATAGAACCCCATTAGGATGGGTCTGAAATAGAACCCCATTAGGGTGGGTCTGAAATAGAACCCCATTAGGGTGGGTCTGAAATAGAACCCCATTAGGGTGGGTCTGAAATAGAACCCCATTAGGATGGGTCTGAAATAGAACCCCATTAGGATGGGTCTGAAATAGAACCCCGTGCACTGGGTTAGACCTCATAGGGTGGGTCTGAAATAGAACCCCGTGCACTGGGTTAGACCTCATAGGGAATAGGACAAACATATTTAGTCTCATTATTACAAGTGTTATTTTTCTTAATATCAGGATTATTATTGTTATGAAACTTGGTCTGCAATCCAGCTGGTTTTAACTCCGCCTAGAAACACCAGGAGATTTATCATTCAAGGGTCTCGGAGTCGGATTGCTGCTGATCTAGGATCAGTCGTTAGCAGCTTATTCAGGCTGATATGAAAATGTCAAACTGATCCTAGTTCAGCCTTCATGTCTCTATTGAGTGAACATCAGTCTGATTTGGGGATTTATTTCTGATTGTTGTGAGATCTGAACGTTTGGCGAGCGGTGAGGTGTTATTGTCTGTTGATGATTGATGATACTTTGTTTTGTGTAATAAAATAAAAAATAAAATCTGAATTTGGAAATAATGAAGTCTATTTTCATGTCTCAACTGTTGATGCCCTTTGGTGTTCTGGCAGCACACACACACACACACACCACCGACACATACACACACACACACACCACCGACCCACACACACACACCACCGACACACACACACCCCACCGACACACACACACCCCACCGACACACACACACCCCACCGACACACACACACACCACCGACACACACACACACACACACAACCGACCCACACACACACACCACCGACACACACACACACACCACCGACACACACACACACACACCACCGACCCACACACACACACACACCACCGACCCACACACACACACACACACACCACCGACCCACACACACACACCACCGACCCACACACACACCACCGACCCACACACACACACCACCGACCCACACACCACCGACACACACACACACACCACCGACACACACACACACACACCACCGACCCACATACACACACACCACCGACACACACACACCACCGACACACACCACCGACCCACATACACACACCACCGACACACACACACCACCGACACACACACCACCGACACACACACCACCGACACACACACACACCACCGACACACACACACACACACACCACCGACACACACACACACACACCACACCGACACACACACACACCCACCGACACACACACACACACACACCACCGACCCACACACACACACCACCGACACACACACACACACACACACACACACCGACCCACACACACACACACCACCGACCCACACACACACACACATACACACCACCGACCCACACACACCACCGACCCACACACACACACCACCGACCCACACCACCACCGACACACACACACACACCACCGACACACACACACACCACCGACCCACATACACACACACCACCGACACACACACACACCGGCCCACATACACACACACACCACCGACACACACACCACCGACACACACACACACACACCACCGACACACACACACACACCACCGACACACACACACACACACACACCACCGACACACACACACACACACACACCACCGACACACACACACACACCACTGACACACACACACACACCGACACACACACACACACACCACCGACACACACACCACCGACACACACACACACACCACCGACACACACACACACACACACCACCGACACACACACACACACACCACACCCAACACACACACACCACCGACACACACACACACCACCGACACACACACACACACACACACCACCGACCCACACACACACACCACCGACACACACACACACATACACACCACCGACCCACACACACACACACACCACCGACCCACACACACACACACATACACACCACCGACCCACACACACCACGACCCACACACACCACCGACCCACACACACCACCGACACACACACACACCACCACGACACACACACACACACCACCGACCCACATACACACACACCACCGACACACACACACCACCGACCCACATACACACACACCACCGACACACACACACACACACCACCGACACACACACACACCACCGACACACACACACACCACCGACACACACACACACACACACACACACACCACCGACACACACACACACACACACCACCGACACACACACACACACCGACACACACACACACACACCACCGACACACACACACACACCACCGACACACACACACACACACCACCGACCCACATACACACACACCACCGACACACACACACACACACCACCGACACACACACCACCCACACACACACACCACCCACACACACACACACACACCACCCACACACACACACACACCACCCACATACACACACCGACACTCTCACACACACACACCACCAACCACACACACAGACGCACCGACACACAGGGTCATGGTGCATGTGTCCTGGTCTGGGTATCTTTACCTGGTCTCTCACTCTGAGGGCGGACGTCCCTGCCAGCCGTCTCGGTCAATTATAATAATGTTGATAAAGTCAAATCTGTGTGAAAGTTTATCCGAATCTAAGGAAACAGGAGCAGGAGTGTTGAAGGTTGAAGAGAGAGAGAGAGAGAGTCAGGGAGAGAGAGAGTCAGGGAGGGAGAGAGAGAGAGTCAGGGAGAGAGAGAGAGTCAGGGAGAGAGTCAGGGAGAGAGAGAGAGTCAGGGAGAGAGAGAGAGTCAGGGAGAGAGAGAGAGAGTCAGGGAGAGAGAGAGAGAGTCGGGGAGAGAGAGTCAGAGAGAGAGAGAGTCAGAGAGAGAGAGAGTCAGGGAGAGAGAGAATCAGAGAGGGAGAGAGAGAGTCAGGGAGAGTGTCAGGGGGAGTAAGAGTCAGGGAGAGTGTCAGGGGGAGTAAGAGTCAGGAGAGGAGAGAGAGAGTCGGGGAGAGAGAGAGTCAGGGGGAGAGAGAGTCAGGGGGGAGTAAGAGTCAGGGGGGAGAGAGAGTCAGGGGGGAGTAAGAGTTAGGGAAAGGGAGAGTGTCAGGGAGAGAGAGAGAGGGAGTGTGTTAGTGGGAGGAGTCTGGGTAATGATAGGGCGGTAGAGGTTCTGCCTGGAGTCTTTCCCCTGGAGTCTCCCAGAGCAGCACTAGGCTACTGGAGATTTACCGTCTACTGTACGGGACAGAGATGAGTGTGAGGTGAGGGTAAAGAGGCAGGCATCATGTTACCATCTCGAGACATCACGGTCCCTCACGTCACCTTCAGCGGCACCGGGGTAAGAAACTCTCTTCTACATGTTTCTCCTCTCTCCCTTTCACATTCCTCCTATCTCTCCTCTGCTCTCTTAAATGTTTTAGAGGCTATTAGAGACCATGTTCTTAAATGTTTTAGAGGCTATTAAAGTACATGTTCTTTAATGTTTTAGAGGCTATTAGAGAACATGTTCTTTAATGTTTTAGAGGCTATTAGAGAACATGTTATTAAATATTTTAGAGGCTATTAGAGACCCATGTTTTTCTTATTTTTCTCCTGCATGGCATTTATTTGGATCTGTAATGGTTCTGTAAACCTAATGACTTTAGTCCTATGATAAATATTCTATTTAATTGAGAAATAGTCCACGCCTCCATTATAAACATTTTAGCTGTTATTCAATTGTAGTGAGAATATCTCTTGAGAAACTTTAGCCAGAAACAACACACACAAACACAACTTCTATAGGCAGAATGCCCACATTCAGACGGCTGGTCCACATTCCCTCTGTCTGATTCGGTTAGTTCCCACCGGGAGATTATTTAATCCAACGGATCTCTTCCGGTCTGATCGGTTAACTGGCCCGCAGGTACGTGCGCCAGCTGCGCGGCTCCTATTTAAAGCGCACGAGGTGTGAAACCTTCTCCCCTTCTCCTCGAGCGACGCACCGGGCACGTCGCGTTTCCATGTGTGGGAGACAGAAACACAGTCCCACTTTCTCTCTCCCCCTCTCTCTCTCTAAAAATAACCGTCTTTCTCTTGAGTGGAGAGTTCAGATTCCCTCGTCCTGCACCGGGGGCACGCGGCTGTGCGGCTGGTTGAACGGAAAGTCTGAAGCGAAAAATACCTCGCGGATAAAAATACCCCCACCCCCCTCCACACGCACACACACACAAACACACACACACACATAAGGGCTGGAGATGACGTTTAGTCCTAGTGCTTCTTCCGTTAGTGGAAAAACGGGCACCGGAGACCTCATCCCCCTCGTAATTTACCTGGAAGGAAAGGATTCCCCCGACCACCAGAGTATCATATGCCGTTTTTTTTTCCGTTACATCCACTTGGGTCAGAGCAAAATTGTCAACTCTGGAACGGCCAGTCCAATGTGAACAGAAGAGGTGACAGTTTAGCATATGTGAAGTGGTAAGCTAATTGATGACGCGCCAGGAGTGAATAACTATGTCATTTTCATTTATTTTCGGGAAAAAGACGGACGGCGTTCTTTGCGCACTGTTACGCACTAGGACCTTGTAGAGAAAGGAGCTAGATAAATAGTTTGTATGGCTCTGTCATTTGTCGCCAAACCTAGAAGCGGTAATGTCCTGTGTCTCCCACTCCTGGTAAAGTCATTATTGTGAGTTTTGAGATGAACGTCTGAAAGTCTCTTCTAACAACCAACTAGGCTAGAGGTATGGGTTAACTCAGGGACATGTACAACAATATTCAACCAACTAGGCTAGAGGTATGGGTTAACTCAGGGACATGTACAACAATATTCAACCAACTAGGCTAGAGGTATGGGTTAACTCAGGACATGTAAAACAATATTCAACCAACTAGGCTAGAGGTATGGGTTAACTCAGGGACATGTAAAACAATATTCAACCAACTAGGCTAGAGGTATGGGTTAACTCAGGGACATGTAAAACAATATTCAACCAACTAGGCTAGAGGTATGGGTTAACTCAGGACATGTAAAACAATATTCAACCAACTAGGCTAGAGGTATGGGTTAACTCAGGACATGTAAAACAATATTCAACCAACTAGGCTAGAGGTATGGGTTAACTCAGGGACATGTAAAACAATATTCAACCAACTAGGCTAGAGGTATGGGTTAACTCAGGGACATGTAAAACAATATTCAACCAACTAGGCTAGAGGTATGGGTTAACTCAGGGACATGTAAAACAATATTCAACCAAGCATGAGACTATCTAACTATTAGTTATAGTACTGCTGACCTATCTAACTACTAGTTATAGTACTGCTGACCTATCTAACTATTAGTTATAGTACTGCTGACCTATCTAACTATTAGTTATAGTACTGCTGACCTATCTAACTATTAGTTATAGTACTGCTGACCTATCTAACTACTAGTTATAGTACTGCTGACCTATCTAACTACTAGTTATAGTACTGCTGACCTATCTAACTATTATAATACTGCTGACCTATCTAACTACTAGTTATAGTACTGCTGACCTATCTAACTATTAGTTATAGTACTGCTGACCTATCTAACTATTAGTTATAGTACTGCTGACCTATCTAACTACTAGTTATAGTACTGCTGACCTATCTAACTATTAGTTATAGTACTGCTGACCTATCTAACTACTAGTTATAGTACTGCTGACCTATCTAACTACTAGTTATAGTACTGCTGACCTATAACTATTATAATACTGCTGACCTATCTAACTATTAGTTATAGTACTGCTGACCTATCTAACTACTAGTTATAGTACTGCTGACCTATCTAACTATTATAATACTGCTGACCTATCTAACTACTAGTTATAGTACTGCTGACCTATAACTATTATAATACTGCTGACCTATCTAACTATTAGTTATAGTACTGCTGACCTATCTAACTACTAGTTATAGTACTGCTGACCTATCTAACTAGTATAATACTGCTGACCTATCTAACTACTAGTTATCGTACTGCTGACCTATCTAACTACTAGTTATAGTACTGCTGACCTATCTAACTACTAGTTATAGTACTGCTGACCTATCTAACTATTATAATACTGCTGACCTATCTAACTACTAGTTATAATACTGCTGACCTATCTAACTATTAGTTATAGTACTGCTGACCTATCTAACTACTAGTTATAGTACTGCTGACCTATCTAACTACTAGTTATAGTACTGCTGACCTATCTAACTATTAGTTATAGTACTGCTGACCTATCTAACTACTAGTTATAGTACTGCTGACCTATCTAACTACTAGTTATAGTACTGCTGACCTATCTAACTACTAGTTATAGTACTGCTGACCTATCTAACTACTAGTTATAGTACTGCTGACCTATCTAACTATTAGTTATAGTACTGCTGACCTATCTAACTATTAGTTATAGTACTGCTGACCTATCTAACTACTAGTTATAGTACTGCTGACCTATCTAACTACTAGTTATAGTACTGCTGACCTATCTAACTACTAGTTATAGTACTGCTGACCTATCTAACTATTATAATACTGCTGACCTATCTAACTACTAGTTATAGTACTGCTGACCTATCTAACTACTAGTTATAGTACTGCTGACCTATCTAACTATTATAATACTGCTGACCTATCTAACTACTAGTTATAGTACTGCTGACCTATCTAACTACTAGTTATAGTACTGCTGACCTATCTAACTACTAGTTATAGTACTGCTGACCTATCTAACTACTAGTTATAGTACTGCTGACCTATAACTATTATAATACTGCTGACCTATCTAACTATTAGTTATAGTACTGCTGACCTATCTAACTACTAGTTATAGTACTGCTGACCTATCTAACTATTATAATACTGCTGACCTATCTAACTACTAGTTATAGTACTGCTGACCTATCTAACTACTAGTTATAGTACTGCTGACCTATAACTATTATAATACTGCTGACCTATCTAACTATTAGTTATAGTACTGCTGACCTATCTAACTACTAGTTATAGTACTGCTGACCTATCTAACTATTATAATACTGCTGACCTATCTAACTACTAGTTATAGTACTGCTGACCTATCTAACTACTAGTTATAGTACTGCTGACCTATCTAACTACTAGTTATAGTACTGCTGACCTATCTAACTACTAGTTATAGTACCGCTGACCTATCTAACTATTAGTTATAGTACTGCTGACCTATCTAACTACTAGTTATAGTACTGCTGACCTATCTAACTACTAGTTATAGTACTGCTGACCTATAACTATTATAATACTGCTGACCTATCTAACTATTAGTTATAGTACTGCTGACCTATCTAACTACTAGTTATAGTACTGCTGACCTATCTAACTATTATAATACTGCTGACCTATCTAACTACTAGTTATAGTACTGCTGACCTATCTAACTATTATAATACTGCTGACCTATCTAACTATTAGTTATAGTACTGCTGACCTATCTAACTATTAGTTATAGTACTGCTGACCTATCTAACTACTAGTTATAGTACTGCTGACCTATCTAACTACTAGTTATAGTACTGCTGACCTATCTAACTACTAGTTATAGTACTGCTGACCTATCTAACTACTAGTTATAGTACTGCTGACCTATCTAACTATTAGTTATAGTACTGCTGACCTATCTAACTACTAGTTATAGTACTGCTGACCTATCTAACTATTAGTTATAGTACTGCTGACCTATCTAACTACTAGTTATATTACTGCTGACCTATCTAACTATTAGTTATAGTACTGCTGACCTATCTAACTACTAGTTATAGTACTGCTGACCTATCTAACTATTAGTTATAGTACTGCTGACCTATCTAACTACTAGTTATAGTGCTGCTGACCTATCTAACTATTAGTTATAGTACTGCTGACCTATCTAACTATTAGTTATAGTGCTGCTGACATATCTAACTACTAGTTATAGTACTGCTGACCTATCTAACTATTAGTTATAGTACTGCTGACCTATCTAACTACTAGTTATAGTACTGCTGACCTATCTAACTATTAGTTATAGTACTGCTGACCTATCTAACTATTAGTTATAGTACTGCTGACCTATCTAACTACTAGTTATAGTACTGCTGACCTATCTAACTATTAGTTATAGTACTGCTGACCTATCTAACTATTAGTTATAGTACTGATGACCTATCTAACTACTAGTTATAGTACTGCTGACCTATCTAACTACTAGTTATAGTACTGCTGACCTATCTAACTACTAGTTATAGTACTGCTGACCTATCTAACTATTATAATACTGCTGACCTATCTAACTACTAGTTATAGTACTGCTGACCTATCTAACTATTAGTTATAGTACTGCTGACCTATCTAACTATTAGTTATAGTACTGCTGACCTATCTAACTACTAGTTATAGTACTGCTGACCTATCTAACTACTAGTTATAGTACTGCTGACCTATCTAACTACTAGTTATAGTACTGCTGACCTATCTAACTATTATAATACTGCTGACCTATCTAACTACTAGTTATAGTACTGCTGACCTATCTAACTACTAGTTATAGTACTGCTGACCTATCTAACTATTAGTTATAGTACTGCTGACCTATCTAACTATTAGTTATAGTACTGCTGACCTATCTAACTATTAGTTATATTACTGCTGACCTATCTAACTATTAGTTATAGTACTGCTGACCTATCTAACTACTAGTTATAGTACTGCTGACCTATCTAACTATTAGTTATAGTACTGCTGACCTATCTAACTACTAGTTATAGTACTGCTGACCTATCTAACTATTATAATACTGCTGACCTATCTAACTACTAGTTATAGTACTGCTGACCTATCTAACTACTAGTTATAGTACTGCTGACCTATCTAACTATTATAATACTGCTGACCTATCTAACTACTAGTTATAATACTGCTGACCTATCTAACTACTAGTTATAGTACTGCTGACCTATCTAACTATTATAATACTGCTGACCTATCTAACTGTTACTATAACTGTCTTCTCTGTCTCCCCTCTCTCCCTCTGTCTGGTTTCTCTTTCTCCCCTCTCCTTCTGTCTGGTTTCTCTGTCTCCCCTCTCTCCTTCTGTCTGGTTTCTCTGTCTCCCCTCTCTCTCCTTCTGTCTGGTTTCTCTGTCTCCCCTCTCTCTCCTTCTGTCTGGTTTCTCTGTCTCCTCTCTCTCTTCTTCTGTCTGGTTTCTCTGTCTCCCCTCTCTCTCCTTCTGTCTGGTTTCTCTCTCCTTCTGTCTGGTTTCTCTGTCTCCCCTCTCTCCTTCTGTCTGGTTTCTCTGTCTCCCCTCTCTCCTTCTGTCTGGTTTCTGTCTCTCCTCTCTCTCCTTCTGTCTGGTTTCTGTCTCCCCTCTCTCCTTCTGTCTGGTTTCTGTCTCCCCTCACTCTCCTTCTGTCTGGTTTCTCTGTCTCCTCTCTCTCCTTCTGTCTGGTTTCTCTCTCCTTCTGTCTGGTTTCTCTCTCCTTCTGTCTGGTTTCTCTGTCTCCCCTCTCTCTCCTTCTGTCTGGTTTCTCTGTCTCCCCCCTCTCTCCTTCTGTCTGGTTTCTCTCTCCTTCTGTCTGGTTTCTCTGTCTCCCCCCTCTCTCCTTCTGTCTGGTTTCTCTCTCCTTCTGTCTGGTTTCTCTGTCTCCCCTCTCTCTCCTTCTGTCTGGTTTCACTGTCTCCCCTCTCTCTCCTTCTGTCTGGTTTCTCTGTCTCCCCTCTCTCTCCTTCTGTCTGGTTTCTCTCTCCTTCTGTCTCTCTCTCTCTCTCTTCTTCTGTCTGGTTTCTCTGTCTCCCCTCTCTCTCCTTCTGTCTGGTTTCTCTGTCTCCCCTCTCTCTCCTTCTGTCTGGTTTCTCTGTCTCCCCCTCTCTCCTTCTGTCTGGTTTCTCTCTCCTTCTGTCTGGTTTCTCTGTCTCCCCCTCTCTCCTTCTGTCTGGTTTCTCTGTCTCCCCTCTCTCCTTCTGTCTGGTTTCTGTCTCTCCTCTCTCTCCTTCTGTCTGGTTTCTGTCTCCCCTCTCTCCTTCTGTCTGGTTTCTGTCTCCCCTCACTCTCCTTCTGTCTGGTTTCTCTGTCTCCCCTCTCTCTCCTTCTGTCTGGTTTCTCTGTCTCCCCCCTCTCTCCTTCTGTCTGGTTTCTCTCTCCTTCTCTCTGGTTTCTTCTGTCTGGTTTCTCTGTCTCCCCCCTCTCTCCTTCTGTCTGGTTTCTCTCTCCTTCTGTCTGGTTTCTCTGTCTCCCCTCTCTCTCCTTCTGTCTGGTTTCACTGTCTCCCCTCTCTCTCCTTCTGTCTGGTTTCTCTGTCTCCCCTCTCTCTCCTTCTGTCTGGTTTCTCTGTCTCCCCTCTCTCTCCTTCTGTCTGGTTTCTCTCTCCTTCTGTCTGGTTTCTCTGTCTCCCCTCTCTCTCCTTCTGTCTGGTTTCACTGTTTCTCTGTCTCCTCTCTCCCCTCTCTCTTCTGTCTGGTTTCTCTGTCTCCCCTCTCTCTCCTTCTGTCTGGTTTCTCTCTCCTTCTGTCTGGTTTCTCTGTCTCCCCTCTCTCCTTCTGTCTGGTTTCTCTGTCTCCCCTCTCTCCTTCTGTCTGGTTTCTGTCTCTCCTCTCTCTCCTTCTGTCTGGTTTCTGTCTCCCCTCTCTCCTTCTGTCTGGTTTCTGTCTCCCCTCACTCTCCTTCTGTCTGGTTTCTCTGTCTCCTCTCTCTCCTTCTGTCTGGTTTCTCTGTCTCTCTCTCTCCTTCTGTCTGGTTTCTCTCTCTTCTGTCTGGTTTCTCTGTCTCCTTCTGTCTGGTTTCTCTCTCCTTCTGTCTGGTTTCTCTGTCTCCCCCTCTCTCCTTCTGTCTGGTTTCTCTCTCCTTCTGTCTGGTTTCTCTGTCTCCCCTCCTCCTTCTGTCTGGTTTCTCTCTCCTTCTGTCTGGTTTCTCTGTCTCCCTCTCTCTGTCTTCTGTCTGGTTTCTCTGTCTCCCCTCTCTCTCCTTCTGTCTGGTTTCTCTGTCTCCCCTCTCTCTCTCTCTCCTTCTGTCTGGTTTCTCTGTCTCCCTCTCTCTCTTCTGTCTGGTTTCTCTGTCTCCCTCTCTCTCCTTCTGTCTGGTTTCTCTGTCTCCTCTCTCTCCTTCTGTCTGGTTTCTCTGTCTCCACTCTCTCCTTCTGTCTGGTTTCTCTGTCTCCTCTCTCTCCTTCTGTCTGGTTTCTCTGTCTCCCCTCTCTCCTTCTGTCTGGTTTCTCTGTCTCCCCTCTCTCTCCTTCTGTCTGGTTTCTCTGTCTCCCCTCTCTCTCCTTCTGTCTGGTTTCTCTGTCTCCCCTCTCTCTCCTTCTGTCTGGTTTCTGTCTCCTCTCTCTCTCCTTCTGTCTGGTTTCTCTGTCTCCCCTCTCTCTCCTTCTGTCTGGTTTCTCTGTCTCCCCTCTCTCTCCTTCTGTCTGGTTTCTCTCTCCTTCTGTCTGGTTTCTCTGTCTCCCCTCTCTCTCCTTCTGTCTGGTTTCTCTGTCTCCCCCTGTCCTTTGTCTGTCTCCCTCTCTCTCCTTCTGTCTGGTTTCTCTGTCTCCCCTCTCTCTCCTTCTGTCTGGTTTCTCTGTCTCCCTCTCTCTCCTTCTGTCTGGTTTCTCTGTCTCCCTCTCTCTCCTTCTGTCTGGTTTCTGTCTCCCTCTCTCTCCTTCTGTCTGGTTTCTCTGTCTCCTCTCTCTCCTTCTGTCTGGTTTCTGTCTCCCCCTCTCCTTCTCTCCTTCTGTCTGGTTTCTCTGTGTCTCCCTCTCTCCCTCTGTCTGGTTTCTGTCTCCCCTCACTCTCCCTCTGTCTGGTTTCTCTGTCTCCCCTCTCTCTTCTGTCTGGTTTCTCTGTCTCCTCCCTCTGTCTGGTTTCTCTGTCTCCCTCTCTCTCCTTCTGTCTGGTTTCTCTGTCTCCCCTGGTTTCTCTCTCCTTCTGTCTGGTTTCTGTCTCCTTCTGTCTGGTTTCTCTGTCTCCTCTCTCTCCTTCTGTCTGGTTTCTGTCTCCCCTCTCTCTCCTTCTGTCTGGTTTCTCTGTCTCCCCTCTCTCTCCTTCTGTCTGGTTTCTCTGTCTCCCCCCTCTCCTTCTGTCTGGTTTCTCTCTCCTTCTGTCTGGTTTCTCTGTCTCCCCTCTCTCTCCTTCTGTCTGGTTTCTCTGTCTCCTCTCTCTCCTTCTGTCTGGTTTCTCTGTCTCCCCTCTCTCTCCTTCTGTCTGGTTTCTGTCTCCTCTCTCTCTCCTTCTGTCTGGTTTCTCTGTCTCCCCTCTCTCCTTCTGTCTGGTTTCTGTCTGGTTTCTCTCTCTCCTTCTGTCTGGTTTCTCTGTCTCCCCTCTCTCTCCTTCTGTCTGGTTTCTCTGTCTCCCCTCTCTCTCCTTCTGTCTGGTTTCTCTCTCCTTCTGTCTGGTTTCTCTGTCTCCCCTCTCTCTCCTTCTGTCTGGTTTCTCTGTCTCCTCTCTCTCCTTCTGTCTGGTTTCTCTGTCTCCCCTCTCTCTCCTTCTGTCTGGTTTCTCTGTCTCCCTCTCTCTCCTTCTGTCTGGTTTCTCTGTCTCCCCTCTCTCTCCTTCTGTCTGGTTTCTGTCTCCTCTCTCTCTCCTTCTGTCTGGTTTCTCTGTCTCCCCTCTCTCTCCTTCTGTCTGGTTTCTCTGTCTCCTCTCTCTCTCTTCTGTCTGGTTTCTCTCTCTTCCTTCTGGTTTCTCTGTCTCCCTCTCTCTCCTTCTGTCTGGTTTCTCTGTCTCCCCTCTCTCTCCTTCTGTCTGGTTTCTCTGTCTCCCTCTCTCTCTTCTGTCTGGTTTCTCTGTCTCCCTCTTCTGTCTGGTTTCTCTCTCTCCTTCTGTCTGGTTTCTCTGTCTCCCTCTCTCCTTCTGTCTGGTTTCTGTCTCTCCTCTCTCTCCTTCTGTCTGGTTTCTGTCTCCTCCTCTCTCCTTCTGTCTGGTTTCTCTGTCTCCCCTCTCTCTCCTTCTGTCTGGTTTCTCTCCTCTCTCCCCTCTCTCCTTCTGTCTGGTTTCTCTGTCTCCCCTCTCTCCTTCTGTCTGGTTTCTCTGTCTCCCTCTCTCTCCTTCTGTCTGGTTTCTCTGTCTCCCCCCTCTCTCCTTCTGTCTGGTTTCTCTCTCCTTCTGTCTGGTTTCTCTGTCTCCCCTCTCTCTCTGTCTGGTTTCTCTCTCCTTCTGTCTGGTTTCTCTGTCTCCCCTCTCTCTCCTTCTGTCTGGTTTCTCTGTCTCCCTCTCTCTCTGTCTTCTGTCTGGTTTCTCTGTCTCCCCTCTCTCTCCTTCTGTCTGGTTTCTGTCTCTCTCTCTCCTTCTGTCTGGTTTCTCTGTCTCCCCTCTCTCCTTCTGTCTGGTTTCTCTCCTCCTTCTGTCTGGTTTCTCTGTCTCCTCTGTCTCCTTCTGTCTGTTTCTCTGTCTCCCCTCTCTCTCCTTCTGTCTGGTTTCTCTGTCTCCCCTCTCTGTCTGGTTTCTCTGTCTCTCTCTCTCCTTCTGTCTGGTTTCTCTGTCTCCCCTCTCTCTCCTTCTGTCTGGTTTCTCTGTCTCCTCTCTCTCCTTCTGTCTGGTTTCTCTGTCTCCCCTCTCTCTCCTTCTGTCTGGTTTCTCTGTCTCCCCTCTCTCTCCTTCTGTCTGGTTTCTCTCTCCTTCTGTCTGGTTTCTCTGTCTCCCCTCTCTCTCCTTCTGTCTGGTTTCTCTGTCTCCCCTCTCTCTCCTTCTGTCTGGTTTCTCTGTCTCCCCTCTCTCTCCTTCTGTCTGGTTTCTCTGTCTCCCCTCTCTCTCCTTCTGTCTGGTTTCTCTGTCTCCTCTCTCTCTCCTTCTGTCTGGTTTCTCTGTTTCTCTGTCTCCCTCTCTCTCCTTCTGTCTGGTTTCTCTGTCTCCTCTCTCTCCTTCTGTCTGGTTTCTCTGTCTCCCCTGGTTTCTCTCTCCTTCTGTCTGGTTTCTCTCCCCTCTCTCTTCTGTCTGGTTTCTGTCTGGTTTCTCTGTCTCCCTCTCTCTCCTTCTGTCTGGTTTCTCTGTCTCCCTCTCTCTCTCCTTCTGTCTGTCTCCCCTCTCTCTCCTTCTGTCTGGTTTCTCTGTCTCCCTCTCTCTCCTTCTGTCTGGTTTCTCTGTCTCCCCTCTCTCTCTGGTTTCTTCTGTCTGGTTTCTCTCTCCTTCTGTCTGGTTTCTCTGTCTCCCCTCTCTCTCCTTCTGTCTGGTTTCTCTGTCTCCTCTCTCTCCTTCTGTCTGGTTTCTCTGTCTCCCCTCTCTCTCCTTCTGTCTGGTTTCTGTCTCCTCTCTCTCCTTCTGTCTGGTTTCTCTGTCTCCCCTCTCTCTCCTTCTGTCTGGTTTCTGTCTCCTCTCTCTCTCCTTCTGTCTGGTTTCTCTGTCTCCCCTCTCTCTCCTTCTGTCTGGTTTCTCTGTCTCCCCTCTCTCCTTCTGTCTGGTTTCTCTCTCCTTCTGTCTGGTTTCTCTGTCTCCCCTCTCTCTCCTTCTGTCTGGTTTCTCTGTCTCCCCTCTCTCTCCTTCTGTCTGGTTTCTCTGTCTCCCCTCTCTCTCCTTCTGTCTGGTTTCTCTGTCTCCCCTCTCTCTCCTGGTTTCTGTTTCTCTCTCCTTCTGTCTGGTTTCTCTGTCTCCCCTCTCTCTCCTTCTGTCTGGTTTCTCTGTCTCCTCTCTCTCCTCTCTGGTTTCTCTTCCTGTCTGGTTTCTCTGTCTCCCCTCTCCTCTCTCCTTCTGTCTGGTTTCTCTGTCTCCCCTCTCTCTCTCCTTCTGTCTGGTTTCTCTGTCTCCCTCTCTCTCCTTCTGTCTGGTTTCTCTGTCTCCCCTCTCTCTCCTTCTGTCTGGTTTCTCTGTCTCCCTCTCTCTCCTTCTGTCTGGTTTCTCTCTCCCTTCTGTCTGGTTTCTCTGTCTCCTCTCTCTCTCCTTCTGTCTGGTTTCTCTGTCTCCCTCTCTCTCCTTCTGTCTGGTTTCTCTGTCTCCCCTCTCTCTCCTTCTGTCTGGTTTCTCTGTCTCCCCTCTCTCTCCTTCTGTCTGGTTTCTGTCTCCTCTCTCTCTCCTTCTGTCTGGTTTCTCTGTCTCCCCTCTCTCTCCTTCTGTCTGGTTTCTCTGTCTCCCCTCTCTCTCCTTCTGTCTGGTTTCTCTGTCTCCCCTCTCTCTCCTTCTGTCTGGTTTCTCTGTCTCCCCTCTCTCCTTCTGTCTGGTTTCTCTGTCTCCCCTTCTGTCTGGTTTCTCTGTCTTCTCTCTCCTTCTGTCTGGTTTCTCTCTCCCCTCTCTCCCTTCTGTCTGGTTTCTCTGTCTCCCCTCTCTCTCCTTCTGTCTGGTTTCTCTGTCTCCCCTCTCTCTCCTTCTGTCTGGTTTCTCTGTCTCCCTCTCTCTCCTCTGTCTGGTTTCTCTGTCTCCTTCTCTCCTTCTGTCTGGTTTCTCTGTCTCCTCTCTCTCCTTCTGTCTGGTTTCTCTGTCTCCCCTCTCTCTCTTCTGTCTGGTTTCTCTGTCTCCCCTCTCTCTCCTTCTGTCTGGTTTCTCTGTCTCCCCTCTCTCTTCTGTCTCTCTTCTGTCTGGTTTCTCTGTCTCCCCTCTCTCTCCTTCTGTCTGGTTTCTGTCTCCTCTCTCTCTCCTTCTGTCTGGTTTCTCCTGGTTTCTCTCTCTCTCCTTCTGTCTGGTTTCTCTGTCTCCCCTCTCTCTCCCTTCTGTCTGGTTTCTCTCTCCTTCTGTCTGGTTTCTCTGTCTCCTCTCTCTCCTTCTGTCTGGTTTCTCTGTCTCCTCTCTCCTTCTGTCTGGTTTCTCTGTCTCCTCCCCTCTCTCCTTCTGTCTGGTTTCTCTCTCCCCTTCTGTCTCTCTTCTGTCTGGTTTCTGTCTCTCCTTCTGTCTGGTTTCTCTGTCTCCCCTCTCTCTCCTTCTGTCTGGTTTCTCTCTCCTTCTGTCTGGTTTCTCTGTCTCCCCTCTCTCTCCTTCTGTCTGGTTTCTCTGTCTCTGGTTTTCCTCTCTCTCCTTCTGTCTGGTTTCTCTGTCTCCCCTCTCTCCTTCTGTCTGGTTTCTGTCTCCCTCTCTCCTTCTGTCTGGTTTCTCTGTCTCCCCTCTCTCTCCTTCTGTCTGGTTTCTCTGTCTCCCCTCTCTCTCCTTCTGTCTGGTTTCTCTGTCTCCCCCTCTCTCTTCTGTCTGGTTTCTCTGTCTCTCTCTCCTTCTGTCTGTTTCTCTCTCCTTCTGTCTGGTTTCTCTGTCTCCCCTCTCTCTCCTTCTGTCTGGTTTCTCTGTCTCCTCTCTCTCTTCTGTCTGGTTTCTCTGTCTCCCCTCTCTCTCCTTCTGTCTGGTTTCTCTGTCTCCCCTCTCTCCTTCTGTCTTCTGTCTGGTTTCTCTGTCTCCCCTCTCTCTCCTTCTGTCTGGTTTCTCTGTCTCCCCTCTCTCTCCTTCTGTCTGGTTTCTCTGTCTCCCCTCTCTCCTTCTGTCTGGTTTCTCTGTCTCCACTCTCTCCTTCTGTCTGGTTTCTCTGTCTCCCCTCTCTCCTTCTGTCTGGTTTCTCTCTCTCCTTCTGTCTGGTTTCTCTGTCTCCTCTCTCTTCTGTCTGGTTTCTCTGTCTCCCCTCTCTCCTTCTGTCTGGTTTCTGTCTGTCTCCCTTCTGTCTCTCTCCTTCTGTCTGGTTTCTGTCTCCCTCTCTCTCCTTCTGTCTGGTTTCTGGTTTCTCTCCCTCTCTCTCTCTCTTCTGTCTGGTTTCTGTCTCCCCCTCTCTCCTTCTGTCTGTCTCCTCTCTCTCTCTCTTCTGTCTGGTTTCTCTGTCTCCCTCTCTCTCCTTCTGTCTGGTTTCTCTGTCTCCCCTCTCTCCTTCTGTCTGGTTTCTCTGTCTCCCCTCTCTCTCCTTCTGTCTGGTTTCTCTGTCTCCTCTCTCTCCTTCTGTCTGGTTTCTCTGTCTCCCCTCTCTCTCCTTCTGTCTGGTTTCTGTCTCCTCTCTCTCTCCTTCTGTCTGGTTTCTCTGTCTCCCCTCTCTCTCCTTCTGTCTGGTTTCTGTCTCCTCTCTCTCTCCTTCTGTCTGGTTTCTCTGTCTCCCCTCTCTCTCTCTTCTGTCTGGTTTCTCTGTCTCCCCTCTCTCTCCTTCTGTCTGGTTTCTCTGTCTCCCCCTCTCCTTCTGTCTGGTTTCTCTCTCCTTCTGTCTGGTTTCTCTGTCTCCCCTCTCTCTCCTTCTGTCTGGTTTCTCTGTCTCCTCTCTCTCCTTCTGTCTGGTTTCTCTGTCTCCCCTCTCTCTCCTTCTGTCTGGTTTCTGTCTCCTCTCTCTCCTTCTGTCTGGTTTCTCTGTCTCTCTCTCTCTCCTTCTGTCTGGTTTCTCTGTCTCCCTCTCTCCTTCTGTCTGGTTTCTGTCTCCTCTCTCTCCTTCTGTCTGGTTTCTCTGTCTCCCCTCTCTCTCCTTCTGTCTGGTTTCTCTCCCTCTCTCCTCCTGTCTGTCTCTTTCTCTCTCCTTCTGTCTGGTTTCTCTCCCCTCTCTCCTTCTGTCTGGTTTCTGTCTCCTCTCTCTCCTTCTGTCTGGTTTCTCTGTCTCCTCTCTCTCCTTCTGTCTGGTTTCTCTGTCTCCCCTCTCTCCTTCTGTCTGGTTTCTCTGTCTCCCCTCTCTCTCCTTCTGTCTGGTTTCTCTGTCTCCTCTCTCTCCTTCTGTCTGGTTTCTCTGTCTCCCCTCTCTCCTTCTGTCTGGTTTCTCTGTCTCCCCTCTCTCCTTCTGTCTGGTTTCTCTGTCTCCCCTCTCTCTCCTTCTGTCTGGTTTCTCTGTCTCCCCTCTCTCCTTCTGTCTGGTTTCTGTCTCCCCTTCTGTCTGGTTTCTCTGTCTCCCCTCTCTCTCTTCTGTCTGGTTTCTCTGTCTCCCCTCTCTCTCCTTCTGTCTGGTTTCTCTGTCTCCCCTCTCTCTCCTTCTGTCTGGTTTCTCTGTCTCCCCTCTCTCTCCTTCTGTCTGGTTTCTCTGTCTCCCCTCTCTCTCCTTCTGTCTGGTTTCTCTGTCTCCCCTTCTGTCTGGTTTCTCTGTCTCCCCTCTCTCCTTCTGTCTGGTTTCTCTCTCCTTCTGTCTGGTTTCTCTCTCCTTCTGTCTGGTTTCTCTCTCCTTCTGTCTGGTTTCTCTGTCTCCCCTCTCTCATTGTGTGTGTAGGTTGCTGATGAGGACATGACCATGGGTGAAGTGTGTCCTCAGAAGAGGACCTTGACAAAGAACTATATTCGTCTTCTCCTCCTCATCCTCGTCCCTGTTATCAGCCTACTAACCTGTCTACTGCTGGTTCTACTGGCCTTCTCAGGTACACACACACACACACACACACACACACACACACACACACACACACACACACACATTCTTCTTGTTCATTATCTCTCCCTGGTTTCTCTGTCTCCCCTCTCTCTCCTTCGTCTCTCCACTTCTCTCCTGACTGGTTTCATCACAACTGTCTCTCCACTTCTCCTGACCATCTCTCTCTCCTTCTGTCTGTCTCTCCATACTCTCTCCTTCTGACTGGTTCTCACAACGTCTCTCCACTTCTCCTGGCTCTGTCTCCACGTCTCTCCACTTCTCCTGACCATCTGTCTGGTTTCGTCTCTCCACTTCTCCTGACTCATCACAACGTCTCTCCTCTTCTCTGTCTGGCCATCACAACTGTCTCTCTGTCTCCCTCCTGGTTTCTTCTCCTGACCATCACAACTGGTTTCTCTCACTTCTCCTGACTCATCTGTCTGGTTTCTCTGTCTCCTCTCTCCTTCTGTCTGGTTTCTCTGTCATAACGTCTCTCCTTCTTCTGGTTTCTCTGACTCCCTCTCTCCTTCTGTCTGGTTTTCTCCACTTCTCCTGACTCATCACCTTCTGTCTGGTCCACTTCTCCCTGACTCATCATAACTGTTTCTCTCTCACTTCTCCTGGCTCATCCTTCTGTCGTCTCTCCACTTCTCCTGACTCATCTCTCAACGTCTCTCTCCATCCACTTCTCCTTTGACCATCACAACGTCTCTCCACTTCTCCTGACCATCACAAATGTCTCTCCACTTCTCCTTCTGACCATCTCAACGTCTCTCCACTTCTCTTTCTGACCCCTTCTAATCGTTTCTCTCTCCACTTCTCCCTGACCATCTGTCGTCTCTCCATGTTCTCCTGACCATCACTCCTTCTGTCTCTCCTCTTCTCCTGGCCATCACAACGTCTCTCCACTTCTCCTGACCATCATGAGGACAACGGGTGAAGTGTGTCTCTCCACTTCTCCTGGCCATTCTCATTGGTACACACACACACGTCTCTCCACTTCTCTGACCATCTATCGTCTCTCCACTTCTCCTGACCATCTCCCACTTCTCCTTTGACCACTCTCCACTTCTCCTGACCATCACAACGTCTCTCCACTTCTTCCTGACCATCACAACGTCTCTCCACTTCTCCCTGACCATCACAACGTCTCTCCACTTCTCCTGGCCATCACAACGTCTCTCCACTTCTCCTGACCATCATAACGTCTCTCCACTTCTCCCTGACCATCACAACGTCTCTCCACTTCTCTGACCATCTAACTCCACTTCTCCTGGCCATCACAACGTCTCTCCACTTCTCCCTGACCATCACAACGTCTCTCCACTTCTCCTGGCCATCACTCTCTCCACTTCTCCTGACCATCACAACGTCTCTCCACTTCTCCCTGACCATCACTGGCGTCTCTCCACTTCTCCTGGCCATCACAACGTCTCTCCACTTCTCCCTGACCATCTCTCCACTTCTCAACGTCTCTCCACTTCTCCTGACCATCACAACGTCTCTCCACTTCTCCCTGGCCATCACAACGTCTCTCCACTTCTCCTGACCATCACAACGTCTCTCCACTTCTCCCTGACCATCACAACGTCTCTCCACTTCTCCTGACCATCACAACGTCTCTCCACTTCTCCCTTTGGCCATCACAACGTCTCTCTCACTTCTCCTGACCATCACAACGTCTAGCGTCTCTCCACTTCTCCTGACCATCACAACGTCTCTCCACTTCTCCCTGACCATCACAACGTCTCTCCCTGGCTTCTCCCCTGACCATCACAACGTCTCTCCACTTCTCCTGACCATCACAACGTCTCTCCACTTCTCCTGACCATCACAACGTCTCTCCACTTCTCCTGACCATCACAACGTCTCTCCACTTCTCCTGACCATCACAACGTTTCTCCACTTCTGACTAGCCCATCACAACGTCTCTCCACTTCTCCTGGCCATCACAACGTCTCTCCACTTCTCCTGACCATCACAACGTCTCTCCTTCTCCCTGACCATCACAACGTCTCTCCACTTCTCCCTGACCATCACAACGTCTCTCCACTTCTCCTGACCATCACAACGTCTCTCCACTTCTCCTGACCATCACAACGTCTCTCCACTTCTCCTGACCATCACAACGTCTCTCACTTCTCCTGACCATCACAACGTCTCTCCACTTCTCCCTGACCATCACAACGTCTCTCCACTTCTCCTGACCATCACAACGTCTCTCCACTTCTCCCTGACCATCACAACGTCTCTCCACTTCTCCTGACCATCACAACTTCTCCTCTCTCCACTTCTCCCTGACCATCACAACGTCTCTCCACTTCTCCTGACCATCACAACGTCTCTCCACTTCTCCTGACCATCACAACGTCTCTCCACTTCTCCTGACCATCACAACGTCTCTCCACTTCTCCCTGACCATCTAACGTCTCTCCACTTCTCCTGACCATCACAACGTCTCTCCTTCTCCCTGACCATCACAACGTCTCTCCACTTCTCCCACTGACCATCACAACGTCTCTCCACTTCTCCTGGCCATCACAACGTCTCTCCACTTCTCCCTGACCATCACAACGTCTCTCCACTTCTCCCTGACCATCACAACGTCTCTCCACTTCTCCCTGACCATCACAACGTCTCTCCACTTCTCCCTGACCATCACAACGTCTCTCCACTTCTCCCTGACCATCACAACGTCTCTCCACTTCTCCCTGACCATCACAACGTCTCTCCACTTCTCCTGACCATCACAACGTCTCTCCACTTCTCCTGACCATCACAACGTCTATCCACGTCTCTCCACTTCTCCTGGCCATCACAACGTCTCTCCACTTCTCCTGGCCATCACAACGTCTCTCCACTTCTCTGACCATCACAACGTCTCTCCACTTCTCCTGGCCATCACAACGTCTCTCCACTTCTCCTTCTCCTGCCATCACAACGTCTCTCCACTTCTCCTTGGCCATCACAACGTCTCTCTTCCCCTGACCATTCTCCCTGGCCATCACAACGTCTCTCCACTTCTCCCTGGCCATCACAACGTCTCTCCACTTCTCCCTGGCCATCACAACGTCTCTCCACTTCTCCCTGGCCATCACAACGTCTCTCCACTTCTCCCTGGCCATCACAACGTCTCTCCACTTCTCCCTGGCCATCACAACGTCTCTCACTTCTCCTGACCATCACAACGTCTCTCCACTTCTCCCTGGCCATCACAACGTCTCTCCACTTCTCCCTGACCATCACAACGTCTCTCCACTTCTCCCTGACCATCACAACGTCTCTCCACTTCTCCCTGACCATCACAACGTCTCTCCACTTCTCCCTGACCATCACAACGTCTCTCCACTTCTCCCTGACCATCACAACGTCTCTCCACTTCTCCTTGACGTCTCAACGTCTTTCCACTTCTCCTGACCATCACAACGTCTCTCCACTTCTCCTGACCATCACAACGTCTCTCCACTTCTCCTGACCATCACAACGTCTCTCCACTTCTCCTGACCATCACAACGTCTCTCTCTCCACTTCTCCTGACCATCACAACGTCTCTCCACTTCTCTGACCATCACAACGTCTCTCCACTTCTCCTGACCATCACAACGTCTCTCCACTTCTCCTGACCATCACAACGTCTCTCCACTTCTCCTGACCATCACAACGTCTCTCCACTTCTCCCTGACCATCACAACGTCTCTCCACTTCTCCTGACCATCACAACGTCTCTCCACTTCTCCTGGCCATCACAACGTCTCTCCACTTCTCCTGGCCATCACAACGTCTCTCCACTTCTCCTGGCCATCACAACGTCTCTCCACTTCTCCTGGCCATCACAACGTCTCTCCACTTCTCCTGGCCATCTTCTCTCCACTTCTCCTGACCATCACAACGTCTCTCCACTTCTCCCCTGACCATCACAACGTCTCTCCACTTCTCCTGACCATCACAACGTCTCTCCACTTCTCCTGACCATCACAACGTCTCTCCACTTCTCCTGACCATCACAACGTCTCTCCACTTCTCCTGACCATCACAACGTCTCTCCACCATTCTCCTGACCATCACAATTGTCTCTCCACTTCTCCTGGCCATCACAACGTCTCTCCACTTCTCCCTGACCATCACAACATCTCTCCACTTCTCCCTGACCATCACAACGTCTCTCCACTTCTCCCTGGCCATCACAACGTCTCTCCACTTCTCCCTGACCATCACAACGTCTCTCCACTTCTCCCTGACCATGAATGTATTTGTTTTGTATGTGTCCTTTATTTAACTAACATTCTTATTTACAATGACGTCCTACTCCGGCCAAACCCGGACGACACTGGGGCCAATTGTGCGCCACCCTATGGGAACCCAAATCACGGCCGGTTGTGATACAGCCTTAGAATCGAACCAGGGTCTCTAGTGACACCTCTAGCACTGAGATGCAGTGCCTTAGACAGCTGAACCAGGGTCTGTAGTGACACCTCTAGCACTGAGATGCAGTGTCTTAGACAGTTGAACCAGGGTCTCTAGTGACACCTCTAGCACTGAGATGCAGTGTCTTAGACAGTTGAACCAGGGTCTCTAGTGACACCTCTAGCACTGAGATGCAGTGCCTTAGACCACTGAACCAGGGTCTGTAGTGACTCCTTTAGCACTGAGATGCCTTAGACCACTGAACCAGGGTCTGTAGTGACACCTCTAGCACTGAGATGCAGTGTCTTAGACAGTTGAACCAGGGTCTCTAGTGACACCTCTAGCACTGAGATGCAGTGCCTTAGACCACTGAACCAGGGTCTGTAGTGACTCCTTTAGCACTGAGATGCAGTGTCTTAGACAGCTGAACCAGGGTCTGTAGTGACACCTCTAGCACTGAGATGCAGTGTCTTAGACAGCTGAACCAGGGTCTGTAGTGACACCTCTAGCACTGAGATGCAGTGTCTTAGACCGCTGAACCAGGGTCTGTAGTGACGCCTCTAGTACTGAGATGCAGTGTCTTAGACAGCTGAACCAGGGTCTGTAGTGACACCTCTAGCACTGAGATGCAGTGTCTTAGACCACTGAACCAGGGTCTGTAGGGACACCTCTAGCACTGAGATGCAGTGTCTTAGACCGCTGAACCAGGGTCTGTAGTGACGCCTCTAGTACTGAGATGCAGTGTCTTAGACCGCTGAACCAGGGTCTGTAGTGACACCTCTAGCACTGAGATGCAGTGTCTTAGACAGTTGAACCAGGGTCTGTAGTGACACCTCTAGCACTGAGATGCAGTGTCTTAGACAGTTGAACCAGGGTCTGTAGTGACACCTCTAGCACTGAGATGCAGTGTCTTAGACCACTGAACCAGGGTCTGTAGTGACACCTCTAGCACTGAGATGCAATGTCTTAGACAGTTGAACCAGGGTCTGTAGTGACACCTCTAGCACTGAGATGCAGTGTCTTAGACAGCTGAACCAGGGTCTGTAGTGACACCTCTAGCACTGAGATGCAGTGTCTTAGACAGCTGCGCCACTCGGGAACCCAAATGACATAGCTCTCTTCGATTCTCCCTGACCATCACAATGTACAGTACCAGTCAAAAGTTTGGACACCGACTCATTCCAGGGTTTTTCTTTAGTTTTACTATTTTCTACATTGTAGAATAATAGTGTAGACATCAAAACTATGAAATAACACATATGGAATCATGTAGTAAGCAAAAAAAGTATTAAATCAAAATAGATTTTATATTTGAGATTCTTCAAAGTAGTCACCCTTTGCCTTGATGACGGATTTGCACGCTCGTGGGATTCTCTCAACCAGCTTCATGAGGTAGTCACCTGGAATGCATTTCAATTAATACATTTGAGCCAATCAGTTGTGTTGTAACAAGGTTGGTGTGGTATACAGAAGATGGACCTATTTGGCAAAAGACCAAGTCCATATTATGGCAAGAACTGCTCAAATAAGCACACTTTACTTTAAGACATGAAGGTCAGTCAATACGGAAGATTTCAAGAAATTTGAAAGTTTCTTCAAGTGCCGTCACAAAAAACATCAAGCGCTATGGTGAAACTGGCTCTCATGAGGACCGCTACAGGAAAGGAAGACCCAGAGTTACCTCTGCTGCAGAGGAGAAGTTCATTACAGTTATCAGCCTCAGAAATTGCAGCCCAAAGTAAATGCTTCACAGAGTTCAAGTAACAGACACATCTCAACATCAACTATTCAGAGGAGACTGTGTGAATCAGGCCTTCGTGGACTTTCTCCAAGAAACACAAACAATGGTGCACGGATGTGTTGTTCCCACCATGAAGCATGGAGGAGGAGGTGTGATGGAGTGGGGGTGCTTTGCTGGTGACACTGCCCTGAATGACAGGTCGCCACTGAGACTGTATAGTATTGATTAATCGACTGTTATCAGAACGTCTATCTCTTCAATATATAGACTGTATAGTATTGATGAATCGTCTCCAGACTATAAGATTCCTCCTGTGTTTGTTGTGTTTCAGGAATCTTTGGGAATGTTTTCTTTATGGGAGTAGAGTCAGGAGAGTCGGACCCCCTCTTCGGCACGGCGTACCCTGTCTTCACGGACACTCCGTTCATCGCTATCGGGACCTCTCCCGTTAACCCTAACGTGACCGGACCTGCCAGGACAGCGACCGCAGACCGACCCGACCGTGAACACAACCTCAAACCAACTGGAACTCACTATATTCCACACACGGACACTACTGTCACACACTCCTCTTCATCCTCTTCTTACTTCTCTTCCACTACTCCTCCCACCGTGGTTCACACAGACCCTCGTGATTGGGTGACCTCTATGACATCACTGGGCACCTCCTTGCCAATAAGCACCACCCAAGATCCTTCGAGTCCCGCCTCCAACCAAGGTAAGAACCCCCCCCCCCCCCCCTCTCTCTCTCTTTCTCTCATTCAATTCAATAGACTTTATGACCTGGTAGTAGACCAGTGTCAACATGACTGAGAAGACACATGACCTGGTAGTAGACCAGTGTCAACATGACTGAGGATACACCTGACCTGGTAGTAGACCAGTGTCAACATGACTGAGGAGACACATGACCTGGTAGTAGACCAGTGTCAACATGACTGAGAAGACACATGACCTGGTAGTAGACCAGTGTCACCATGACTGAGAAGACACATGACCTGGTAGTAGACCAGTGTCAACATGACTGAGAAGACACATGACGTGGTAGTAGACCAGTGTCAACATGACTGAGAAGACACATGACCTGGTAGTAGACCAGTGTCAACATGACTGAGAAGACACATGACCTGGTAGTAGACCAGTGTCAACATGACTGAGAAGACACATGACCTGGTAGTAGAACCAGTGTCAACATGACTGAGAAGACACATGACCTGGTAGTAGACCAGAGAAGACACATGACCTGGTAGTAGACCAGTGTCAACATGACTGAGAAGACACATGACCTGGTAGTAGACCAGAGAAGACACATGACCTGGTAGTAGACCAGTGTCAACATGACTGAGAAGACACATGACCTGGTAGTAGACCAGAGAAGACACATGACCTGGTAGTAGACCAGTGTCAACATGACTGAGAAGACACATGACCTGGTAGTAGACCAGTGTCAGCACGACTGAGAAGACACATGACCTGGTAGTAGACCAGTGTCAGCATGACTGAGAAGACACATGACCTGGTAGTAGACCAGTGTTAACCTGACTGAGAAGACACATGACCTGGTAGTAGAACAGAGAAGACACATGACCTGGTAGTAGACCAGTGTCAACATGACTGAGAAGACACATGACCTGGTAGTAGACCAGTGTCAGCACGACTGAGAAGACACATGACCTGGTAGTATACCAGTGTCAGCATGACTGAGAAGACACATGACCTGGTAGTAGACCAGTGTTAACCTGACTGAGAAGACACATGACCTGGTAGTAGACCAGTGTCAACATGACTGAGAAGACACATGACCTGGTAGTAGACCAGTGTCAACATGACTGAGAAGACACATGACCTGGTAGTAGACCAGTGTCAACATGACTGAGAAGACACATGACCTGGTAGTTGACCAGTGTCAACATGACTGAGAAGACACATGAGAGAGGTGTCAGTGGGCTGACTGTGAAGGCTCTGAGAGAGGTGTCAGTGGGCTGACTGTGAAGGCTCTGAGAGAGGTATTAGTGGGCTGACTGTGAAGGCTCTGAGAGAGGTGTCAGTGGGCTGACTATGAAGGCTCTGAGAGACGTGTCAGTGGGCTGACTGTGAAGGCTCTGAGAGACTCTGGGTTGGTCTGAGAGAGGTGTTAGTGGGTTGACTGTGAAGGCTCTGAGAGAGGTGTCAGTGGGCTGACTGTGAAGGCTCTGAGAGAGGTGTCAGTGGGCTGACTGTGAAGGCTCTGAGAGAGGTGTTAGTGGGCTGACTGTGAAGGCTCTGAGAGAGGTGTTAGTGGGCTGACTGTGAAGGCTCAGAGAGAGATGTCAGTGGGCTGACTGTGAAGGCTCAGAGAGAGGTGTCAGTGGGCTGACTGTGAAGGCTCAGAGAGAGGTGTTAGTGGGCTGACTGTGAAGGCTCAGAGAGAGGTGTTAGTGGGCTGACTGTGAAGGCTCTGAGAGAGGTGTTAGTGGGCTGACTGTGAAGCCTCAGAGAGAGGTGTTAGTGGGCTGACTGTGAAGGCTCTGAGAGAGGTGTTAGTGGGCTGACTGAAGGCTCTGAGAGAGGTGTTAGTGGGCTGACTGTGAAGGCTCTGAGAGACTCTGGGTTGGTCTGAGAGAGGTGTTAGTGGGCTGACTGTGAAGGCTCTGAGAGAGGTGTCAGTGGGCTGACTGTGAAGCCTCAGAGAGAGGTGTTAGTGGGCTGACTGTGAAGGCTCTGAGAGAGGTGTTAGTGGGCTGACTGTGAAGGCTCTGAGAGACGTGTCAGTGGGCTGACTGTGAAGGCTCTGAGAGACTCTGGGTTGGTCTGAGAGAGGTGTTAGTGGGCTGACTGTGAAGGCTCTGAGAGAGGTGTTAGTGGGCTGACTGTGAAGGCTCTGAGAGAGGTGTCAGTGGGCTGACTGTGAAGGCTCTGAGAGAGGTGTTAGTGGGCTGACTGTTAAGGCTCTGAGAGAGGTGTCAGTGGGCTGACTGTGAAGGCTCTGAGAGACTCTGGGTTTAGGTCGGTGAGGAAGTAGTCTACAGTGCTGCTGCCAAGGGATGAGCTGTAGGTGGACCTACC